>NC_058131.1:173919964-174060954 GCF_016433145.1 Gracilinanus agilis | reverse complement strand
ATCAGTTCATTTGGTTTCTGAGCCTCACTTTCCAATTGCAAGTTTCTACCTTTTAAACAGTTATTTTCTTGCCAGATCTCTTCCATTTTCCTCAAAATCTCAGTTTTGAACTCTTCCATAGCTTGTGACCTGTTTTCCTTATTTGAGGAGGGTCCGGATGCTTGTTTGTTCTCCTTTTCTGTTTGCTCAGATGTCTGGATTTTCTCTGTGTAAAAGTTGTCGAGTGTTAAAGACTTCTTTTTCTTGTTGTTAATCTTTCTCTTCTGAACTTCCTGAGACTGGGTAGCCATCATTAGCCCAGCAGCTTCTCAGGTTTATCCTCATGCTCAGGGTCTGTCCACAGTCTTTTGGCTCCTGAGGTCTGAGTTCTGGTTTTTTCCAAGGTCAAGCCCCCTGGTGGACCCCCTTGCTTGATCCTCTGCCAGAGGTTTCTTTATAAGTCTCAGGGCACTGCTTCCACAGTCGTATACCCATCTGCACTGGTTCCCCACTCAGGGTTTCAGAGCTTTAGCTCATGGCTGTGTCTGCCTCCACCCAAGGCTGCACTCTGAGCCCCGCTCTGCACCCTGCGTCCTCTCTCAGTGCCCTGCTCCCGTGCTCAAATTTTGTGTAAGTTCATTAGCTTTTTGGGGTCCTAAATCTTGCTGCTCTCAGGAACAGGCCCTGGAGCTGCCAATGACTTGATGGGTGCCCCAAACTTGCTCTATTTCTTTTTAGCTGGCTTCTGAGCTATAGGTGTTGTGTGTGGAGGGGGTGGGGGTGAGGTGGTTGCTCAGCCCGCGATTTAGTGAGAGCTGTTTCACCCCTTTATAGCATGGAAATGCCCCAATTCCACGTACCTTCCACACTGTGCCCTGTTGTGTGGTTCCTCCGTTCGTCTGGACTTGTTTTTATGTCTCCTTGAGGAGTTTTCTGTATTTCGGTCAGGAGAGACTTCTTACTCTGCTGCCATCTTAACCCAGAACCCTCAAACTGCTTTTTGGTCTGTTTCACAACATCCTGGTTCATAAAGACCTTGGAAAGGAGAAGTGGGAAAGGGAAGGAGAGGTGATGAGGCAACTCTAAATGTTCTGGATCAGTATCATAGCATCTTGGACCCCAACATCATTGTTCTTAATCATCAGAACAAATCACATTTTCATATAATAGCTCTTCAGATTCTCAGTATTCTTTTTGTTAGGCTAAACATCCCATGTCATTTCTATTGAATTTGTTGTAGGTATGAGCTCAAAATTTTCCTTTCCTTCATCCTCAGTTTTGTCCATGATTAAATTTTCTGTGATTCTGCTCTTCTCTTTTCCTCTTCCTCCTTCTTTATTCTCCATCTTTGTTCTCCTTCTCTCTCTTCTACTCTCCTTTCTTTCTTTTTCTCATTTTTCCCCTCTATTCAAATCTTTTATTTCATTACTATGTAAAATGACATCCTTAGGATAAAAACTGCAATACATATCTGGGGCTTGTGTGTAGCTTAGTCTTAGAGAGTAGCCTAAAAGTATGATGGATAAAGTAATTTATCCATGGTCACAAAAGAAATGTTTGTGAGAGGCAGGACATGAACACACAACCTCCTGAATCAAAGACCTGGCTCTCAATTTCTACTTTTAAGAAAATCAAGGAGTTATCAACTTTATCCCAGGTTCATTTCTACACACATACATTGAGTTGGTAGCTTTTTTATTTGAATTTGTACATATTTTCAAAAAATGTTTTCTTGGAAAGGAGCATGGACCCATTAAAACCTCTGCTCTATGTACATACTTTGAAAAAATATTTAATTTTGGAACATCAAAAAGCCCTGGGAGAGGCATGAGCCAAGAGCCCCCCCCCGTCTCTGTCTCTGTCTCTGTCTCTGTCTCTGTCTCTGTCTCTGTCTCTCTGTCTCTGTCTCTGTCTCTGTCTCTCTCTCTCTCTCTCTCTCTCTCTCTCTCTCTCTCTCTCTGTCTCTCTCTCTCTCTCTCTGTCTCTCTCTCTTCCTCTCTTAGATAGAAGAGACCTGATGATTCTGTTTCCATTACTAACTCATTTCTGTAACTCCAATGGAGCCCTTGGGTATTTAATCAAAATTAGTATGTATTTTTCATGGGACATTTCTGCAGAAATTGCCTGCATTAGAGTTTGCCACAACTGTAGCTCTAATGAAATGCTTGTCATCCTTTGGGAATAGAGGCAAGGATGATTGTGACAGCTGATTTTCTATAGCAGGGCATATTTTACATCCTAAAGAAATGGGAATCTGAAACAAAAATATGCCTGGCCAGAACTGGGGCTTTCCACAAAGAAGAAAATTTCAATTGCACAGAAAGGTTGATACCAGTCATTAGAACATCAATCTTATTGTCAGCAGAGCTGAGTTTGAGTCTTGGCTCTGATATTTCCTAGCTCTTTGTAGCCAAGTGAGCATAGGAATGTCATTTAAAGTTTTTCTGCCTCAGGTTCCTCATCTATAAAACAGGAATAATAATACTTGCATTATCTCTCTTCCAGGGTTGTTGCACAGAATGTATTTTGTAAATTTGAGAAATAAGAATGTGAAATATTATCCTTATAGGATCCTTATACAGTATAAAATTGAGTCTCAAAATATCCTACAAACCCTGCTAGACTCAATCTAGCTTATCAATAATATCCTTACTAAAATGTGATATCATAGTCATTACTTGCTTTGAAAGCTTAACCTGCCCATACTATGTATATAAGAATAGTGGCCAACACCAATTAATTATAGAAGACTCAGACATCTTGATTGAATCAATCATTTAAAGATGAATAATTCATTGTTAAGTATGGAAGTATTATAAGATCTTGGGGTCATTTCATTAATTAATTATTTTTTAAAAATCTTACCTTCCATCTTATAGTCAATACTGTGTATTGGCTCCAAGGCAGAAGAGTGGTAAGGGCTAGGCAATGGGAATTAAGTGGCTTGCCCAGGGTCACACAGCTAGGAAGTGTCTGAGATCAGATTTGAACCTAGGACCTCCCATTTCTAGCCCTGGCTCTCAATCCACTGAGCCACCCAGCTGCTCCCTTTTTTTTGGGGGGGTCATTTTAAAAAGACACATGATACCACCAGAAAATGTCTTGTGATTGGCTGATTAAAATCAAGTGCCATCTCTTGGGGTGCATTTAAAAGCAAGTTAGTTTACAGACAGTCAAGTGGAAGAAGATACCAGATTTAGTAGCTGAAGATTCCAGGTCCTTAGATGAGAAACATTTCTTTGTTGAAAGGAATTTGTCTCTCTCTCTTTCTTTCAACATTTCCATAAAGTATGTTACCAAAGTGACTGGACTAATAAGAGACAATGCATCTAGCTAGAAGTTGAAAAAACAAAGTAAGGACAAATAAAAGATCTACTGAAGATAAAAAATGTCAATTAATTAGACCGAGATAAATTGAACTAGATTAGGACCTAGAAAATCTTCAAATTTCAGAACTTGGCATGAGTTGCCCCTGGAGAAGCAGGGACTATAGTCATTATCTCCATTGGGCGTGGAGAGACACTCTGAAGATACTAAGGTAAAGCCACTTCAGGATTCTAAAAAGGCACTGACTTTCAGAGCCTAGAAGAGAAACAATGAGGAATCCTCAAATGGAGAAAAGGACTTCCAATCTTCCACTTCCCCTCACTAATATTTTTCTGCAAGTCTTCTGGGACCTTGTATGTATAAGAAAAGAATGTGCCACTGGTTAGGAATGGATTAGTTTTGTAGTGATTTTCCTTTATGCTATGCCTCCTTCTTAAAAGTTATAATGAAGTTTGGCTGATAGGAACACATTGATGGGGGCTTATGAGCAATAGTACTCTCAGGGTTACTTTTAGAACTCTTAAACAGCTACCCTCTGGGGAACCTGGCCTGTGAGTGAGGATTAGGATGCAGGCTCAGAGGTCAGTCAGTAAGTCAAATAGTATTTGCTAAGTGCCTGTATTGTGCCAGGAACTTGATGAAGTGCTGAAGATCTGAAGAAAGGCAAAAACAAAAACCTGTTTTTATTCACAAGGATACTTTATTCCTTATTCACAAAGAACTCCTCACAAGAGGGGAGACCACAAATGACAACTATAACTGACTCTACACACAAACACACAAATATGTACATATGTATGTATATATAGAAATGTATGTATATAAAATAAATACTGAGTAAACACATGGGGAAAATACCTGTACTAAGTGAACTGAGGGAAAACTTATTGCAGAAGATAGAATTTTCACTGAGACTTGAAAGGAAGTCAGGGAAATTAGGATATGGAAAATGAAGGGGGAATGAAGTCCGGAAATGAGGTATAGCCAGTGAAAAGCACCAGGTTAGGGAACAGCAAAGAATGGAATAATGGAGGACAGTACATAAGGTGCAGAAAGACTGAAAGAAGGGACCCAGATTATGAAAGACATTAAAAGCCAAACAAAGGATTTTCAATTTGATTGTGGAGGTAATAAGGAGTCATTGGAGTTTATTTAATGGTGGAAAGTGGTTATATTCAGATGTGCCTTTGGGAAACATCAGTTTCACAGAGGGAATGCTACATATTCATATAATTTGTTTGGGAGAATCATTCACAGTTTGTACAATGATTACAAATGAATTCCATGGGGAGATTATAAAGGTGTTTTTTTTTATGGGAAAGTACCTTTTTTTTCCTTTTTTTATCCAGTTGCTTGGAATAGGCTGTATGACCAGAGCTGAAAGTGATAGGAATGAGAGAAGTTCTAAATGATCTCTTATCCTTTCTAGCTCTTGTGTTTCTATGAATAATTAGAACTGCCATCTTTTCCTGTTTGATATCCCTTTTCTTTCTTTTGATAAATTCAGCCCAAAGGTTGAGGAATGGTGACATATTCTGACATTTGAAAATTCATTTTTTTCTCCTCCCAAAACCAAACAAATCCTGACTTAGTAATGTCAAGGAATTAAGCACTCACCCTGTCTTATAAAAGAATAACTCGATTCTGTCATCCATCTCTTGTACTCCTAGCCATGCCTCTTGATATTCATTACTTACTTGGAATTAATGTGGATTTAAAATCTAATTTCAAAGGATTTCCTAGAGATGCACTTCTTACCTTTATCAATAATGCAACCTTGGGAAATATTGTTCAGGTAACTCATTTAAAGAAAAAAACACCACAGCAACATAATATTTTGTTGTGTTTTCTTTTAAAGTTCAAACAGTTTTGTCTTATAAATATGTAAATTTACCCTGGCTGTTTCAGCCTCCCCAAAGCATGCTCTAATATTCATATCTCTCATTCAATCAGTATGAAGATCTTTGTAAAGGGTATCAAGTTTTTGCTGCCCAGGTTGCTTATGTGTATTAAAAAGTACATAACCAGGTTCTACCTATGTGAGACTTTAGATTATGAAAGCTTCTTTACTATTTACTCTGCCAATTAGGAACCTGCTTCCAGTTCTGTATTCTAATTTCTATTTTTCAGATGGCCATATGTGGGGAAAAAAGACTGAATTAACTAGCAGGAGTAGGCATAAAATCTCAAAAAACTGTCATATCTTTTAAGATAGGAAACCTTAAGAAGAGCCAGAATGATTTTAGAGATACCCTCAGTCTCCATATTAATACCAGTGATTTGAAAATGGGGCACTAAAAAATTCTAAAAACCTGAATTTAAATTCAAATTCAATTTCACTTAGTAGCCACATTACCATGCAATCAATCATTTTCCTTCTCCTTTTTATCACCTATAACTCCCCTCCAACTTTTCCTGCAGTGAAAATTACTTACACCATTGTTCCCTATTGCATCATCTCGCCTCCATCTCAATATTTCATGGGAAACACCAGAGATCTGACCAAACTCTTAAAAACTGACCTGATTCTGGTAGAATATGATTTTCTCTCCACTGGTGACATCAGATGATCCTTCAGAGCCAAGAATGACTTGATATTCCCTAATCCTCAAGGCATTTGTGATTTGATTCATCATTATATTCACTTCAGCCCTAGGTTCTAGGTTCTAGGATGGAATGTTGGTCTGGGGACATGCCAGTTGTCTATATTCCTCTTTAAAATGGGTAACTGTGTCAAATACTTACTTTACCTGCTGCCCCAACCAATCACATCTGACTGTGAGGCATCTTTCAGAGGCTGAATAAGAACTCCAATCTGGCTTGTCATTTTGGGTAGGACAGAGGGAGGCAAGATGATCAGGGATGGATGCTTTGGTATTGGTGCCACCCCACCTGCCAGGACCTATCCCTCTTCTAAATTCCCCTATTGTTGTTTAGGATAGTATTATCTTTATAGGCATCCTAGTTCATAATCTCAGCTTCATCCTATATTTTTCACTCTCGATTATGTCCAATCAGTTGACAAACTTGTTTCTACCTCCATTATATGTGTCATAGATCTCTCCCTCTCTTCTTACTCAACAGTAGCTTGTGGTCAGACCCTCATCACCTTCACCTGGACTTTTACAAACTACTCCATCTGATTTATTTCCCTTTTTCAAGTCTTTCCTCTCTCCTAAGCTATCCTTCACAAAGACGCCTCACAGGTCTGACCATATTACTCACCTACTCATTAAATTCCAATGACTTCCTATTAACTCTGTGATCAAATATTATTTGTCTTTAATTTTATCCATTCAAAATTTCTATTTTCTAGAAATTTATATGATGTAAATTATTAGTATATTTGTACATAATGTAGAAGTAAATAAATATAATTATATTGTAGGTGTATGTTCTTAAAAAATTAAAACAAACAACTGATTAAGGTTTGTGATCAAAAACACATTTTAAGACCAACAATCTAGTTTGTTGCTTCTTTTACATGCAGAATTACATTTTACTATAGCTTATGACATAGAATGTAAACTCACTGAGAGGTCTATGTTTATACATTTTTGAAGTGGCACAAGCTGTGTAAAGATGGAATTTGTGCAAGGGGAATGGGACAAAAGGAGTCAAAGAAGGAGTGACTGATGGTTGGTGACAGTTGAGAGACCAGAGGGATTCTGGATAATTCTCCGGAGGAGGAAGGAGAAGAGGAGAAGAAGGACAGAACTCTGGTGGAGGACTAAGAGAGGGAGGAGGAAAACATCTCAACTCGAATCCAGTCCTGTGGGCTTCCTGAGGATCTTTCTTTGGACATTGAAACCCTGATTCCCTTGTCAAAGATTCCATCACATCTCACCCTGCAAGACTTTAATCATGGGGTCAGCTAGGTTGTATGGACTCCATTTTGGGAGAGATTTCTTCAGCTCCTTCTCCCATTACCCAGCCTTGCTGAGAGATCCTTTTTGGTTTGACTTGCAATTATGGAAAATGATAGAAATAGGAAATAAAAATAGAAACTGAAGGAGAAGGGGCAAGGGGAGACACTTAGGAGTGGGAACCCCAAAGGTTCCCACCCAAGTGATGGACACCCTAGAAATAGAGAAGAGGGCACCCCAAAATCCCTCTGCCCTTCACTACTTTTCCCAACCCCTAAATTGCAAATATTAAAAGCTATTCATTAGTCAGATAGCATTCCAGAGTGCCTGAGAGACAAGGGGGAAGGGAATCACAGCTTGGTCTGGCTGCCTCCATCTTGAAGCCAGACCACTGGCTGTGAAGTTGACTGACCTCTGGGGAGGCTTGCGTGAACCCCATTCTCATTCAAAATCAGATTGGGGTCCCCCATACCTCATCTTATAGGGAAGCCTCACCCCCAACTCCTATTGGGTGGCACAACCATCCAGGTCACCCGGTTTCAGAGTGACACCCCCTGGAAGTCTCTGAAAGTGAGACTTCGGTGGGAGGGAAGAGCTAGAAGAGCATCTCACTTCATAGACTCTCTCTCTCTCCCCTCTATCATAACACTGGTTACTGGCTCTGTTTATTATTATAGCTGTGAATGCTTTGCTTAAAATCAGAAAAGTGACTTGTAGTTTAAAAGAGTCCATGGTATTCTCATCTTTTGATAATAAATATATGATACATTCTCTTAAGAGAAATGAGACCAGGCTTTCATCAAAGAGGAAGTGGGTTAAATGCTTTGCTAGTAATGCCTGTGTCAAGGGATGTGTTAGAAGTAGGATATACCTGCTGGAAGAATTTGTTAAATTTTCAGTGTGGACATTTACACTTTGGATATAGGCAAATGCCACAAATCTAGACATGATATTTTTCTTAATTGTCTAGGCAATAAAATGATGGAGGAAATGTTAATAACAGAAACTAAACTTGAAAGTGTGTTTTTGTACCTTCTCAATCCCTAAGTTAGCTGGTTGTTGAATATTTATCAACATACTCCTGTTCAGTTATTCCTTCCTTCCTTCCTTCCTTCCTTCCTTCCTTCCTTCCTTCCTTCCTTCCTTCCTTCCTTCCTTCCTTCGCTTCCCCTTACTTTCTGTCTTAGTGATAATTCTAAGGGAGAAGGCAATGGAGGTTTAGTAACTTCCCAGAGTCACACAGCTAGGAAGTGTCTGAGGTCAGATTTGAACTCAGGACCTCCCTTCTCCATATGTGGATCTTCTACTGTACCACCTAGCAGTCTCTCCGTGATTTTTTTTTCACATTTTCCTTTGCATTTCCACATTTAGCATGTTCTAGGCATATGACATGCTAGGGATAGAACTCTTTGTTTCATTGCTGTAGGAAATTCACAGGTGAGAAAATGGGATAATCATTTAAATGCTTATCAATTGATTAATCAATTGATTGATACTCTCTACCATATTAAAAATGAGTTTCTATCCTGAATCACTGTTGCTCTTAGCTTTTTCTCTCTGCTTGACATGAAGATTAGATGTTTGCTTGCCAAGGAGGTTTCCAGTTTCTTTTGGCCTCTTTTGTGTGTTAACCTTTATATCTACTAAATTTTTATAAGAAATTATGCCAGTAATTATCATTATCTTTGTCTTTTATTCATTTGTACATGTTATAAAGTGCTTAAAAAACTTAAGCCACTATATGAATGTAGAGTGTATTGAGTTGAAATTATGCAAAGATTCCTTTCATTCTCCAAGGAGTATTCTATGTCAAAAAATTCCCTTCCTTCTTTAGAAAGCTCAATTTTAGAAATGTCTAACTTAGAATACCTCCAACTTGAAAGTCTTCAATCAGTTTCTTACTCTTACCTCTCTTTCCTTCCTTCTTTCCTTGGTGTCTCTTTCACAGTGCCTTTAGCATATGGCTAATAAATGCTTGCTGACTAGAATTGGACTTCTGGTATATCCTATTCCTTCCATGAAATTCTCTAGAAAGTTTAATATTCCCTGTAACTAGATGTCTATATTAATACCAATATCAGTATTTATATCTCTATCTAGCTATCTGTTAGCATGTATTATGGGTACTATGAAAAATTCCTCTTAACTATTAGTTTGTAGTACCAATCAGAAATCCAAATCTACTTTTTACTAGCTTGCAGACTAAAATTTAGATGAGATTAAAAGGAGTAGCAAAAATATCCACTTAATACTACACCAATTTATTAGGAAATTTAAGCACCTAGCAGTCGTATATCTGTGCCATCTTTGCCTTGGTAACCTCAGCACCATGTACAAACTAAATACTAAAAATAGTAAAATTCATCAATTAGAGTTAGCATCAAGATTGAAGTAGAGGTTAAGAATAATACTTTTTAATAAATAAGGAAACTATCTCATTTTTGGCTGGTTTTAAAAAGAGAATGATGGTTCACTCACAATAAGTAATAGTTTATAGGTAGATAAGGAATAAATGGAGACAAATTTCTGATTGGTCTGAAATTGTGGTGCAATCAAAAGAAGACTGAAATAAGCAAGATCTAGGAAGTTAACAAATATATTGGATACTCGCAAGAACTCTAGGAGCTAGATGATAGTATTATTTCCATTTTACAAATAAGGAAAAAGAGGCAGAGGATACATTCAAACCAAATACTAATTACAAAATTTATCAGAGTTAAAGTCAAGAATGAATCAAGATGAATAATACCTTTTATGAAAATAAAGGGTTATATAGCAGTATGTGTTTGAGGCTGAATTTGAACTCAAATCTTCAAGACTGCAAGTCTAGAGTTCTAGTTACTGAAGCTACTGCCTAGATGATTAGATTTCTTCAATTTAAACTAAGGAGAAGGCTTGTTCCAATAGTGGTACTACCTTTGTAGTACTAATCAGAAGTCCAGTTCTCTTCTTTACTAGCTTGGAGACTATGAATTTAGATGAGATTAAAAGAAGCAGCAAAAACATCTACTTAATACTACACATATCTATTAGGAAATGTAAGTACCTAGAGGGAATATCTGTGCCATTTTTGTCTTTGTGACTTTTGATATCCTTCCTCTGGTCACAAATCTAGGATTATAGAACTCAACAACTTAGGTTTTTCTGATTCATCCCACAGATGTTAGTCAAATACGGAAACTAAATGAAGTTAGTCATAAAACACTGATTTAAGAAGCTCCCTTATCACATATGCTGCTTTTAGTCAAAATAACAGAGGTTAAGGCACTCAGTAGCAGAGGAAACATCTCATACATCTTCAGTATCTCCTGAATGACCAAGCACAGCTCTTGAGATGCTAGCAAACAACAGTGAATTTATATGTCAGAGCATATGTGAATGTCCCTCCTCCCTAACTGAAAAAGTACATGTGAATAGATAACAGGATATTTTTAACTTTACCCTTCTATTAAAAATATATATATATATCTTCTCTGCTTTTACCAAGGTTGAACCTGACTTAAGAAATATTTACTTCTTTTTTTCTTATCGATCTATTGCCTTTTGAAAATATATGTGTGTACATAGAAATATGTAAAATTCTGTGATATGTAAAGATATGTGAATTTTCTAGCTTTTTCCCCAAATATGACTACTATCCACTATCCAATCTTTATAGTCCTAAAAATATTACAAACTAATAGCATAGCATATATATATATACACATATGTATTTTTGCACGTATATACATATATATGCATATAAATAAATTAATACTAATAGAGATAGGGAGTAGACCTGTGATTTTATTGATATAGAGAAAATGTAAATGAGGACATTCTCTTCACCATAGGCACACTGCAACATGAAATTATTAACTAGACCTAATTTCTGTTAAAAAGTGAAATCTGATAATGCTTGCAGAAATATACCTACATTATTAAGATTTTTTGAGTCCTAGTACCTTTAATGAAACCTGAATGACTTTCTTAAATATATATATATATATATATATATATATATAAAGGAATACTCCCTGATAGTGGAAATTATTGTGAGGACAAACAAACTTCTTCTGTTAGGGACAAAAAAGCCAGTGTTCTGAATTTAGCCAGTCTTTAATAGAGGTATATATATTTATTATTTACCCAGTCTTTAATACCTCTATTAAAGACTGGGTAAATAATAAATAAATTATATATATATATATATATATATATATATATATATATATATATATAAAACACATGCCTATTCTCTCTATTCATCATGAGACTTGGTGTATATATTTGTCAAAGAAAAATGTTTATGAAACTGAATTTTTCATTTGCTCTCTGTCTGTTTCTCTGTCTCTTTGTCTCTCTCTGTGTCTCTCTCTGTCTCTGTCTCTGTCTTTCTCTCCTGTAGGAAGTGGTTTCAGATGAAAGGCATCAAGGGGGACAGCTACTGGAAGAACCAAAGTTGCTGCATTTCAAAGGGAATACCTTTAGTCTTCAGATTTCTGTCCTTGATATCCCCCCTTTCCTTTGGAGAATTAAACCATTTACTGCATGCCAGGTATGTACTCACTAATTGTACCCATATTGCTCCATATTGACTAGCAAAAGTATAATAAAACCTCAGTGAAGTTCTCTTTGATCCACCCAGTCCCTGCTCTGCCACCTCATAAAAAGGTGTGGGTTTAATCTCAACTCTGTCATGGAAATGTACTAGTTTTAGGGACACAACAGGAACAAAACATGTTGTTATAAATTCAGAGGTTGTATATACATTCAAAAAGTGCTTATCAGATAAAACATTTCCTTTTCTCTTTCCTGTTGAATTTGTTGCTCCACTCTGGTTCACATGCCAACCTAGCTACAAATAGTGAAATGTTTTGTAATCCATCCATTTTATTTTCTAGCTTCACTGAAGAGTTGAGAAAGAATACTGATGCATCATGAGTCCAAGTCATGATTGTATGGCTTGGTTTGAGTAGAACACAATAGATCGGTTGTCAAGCCTTTGAAGAAATTGGCTTCACATGAAATAAGCAAGGGAAAAACGAAGAAATCAGAAGTAAAATTAGAAGTCTTGTGTTCCCTAGCTAAAGCACTAGAAATACAAATATATTATTACTTACTGAGATTCACTCTATTTCAGTAGGGTAAGGGGAGTCTAATTTACTCAGGATGTAAAATAAGTTAACTTCATAGAGTTTTGAAAAGCCATCCAGCAGTTACTTAGCATGGAAACTCCACCTCCACCCCTAATCAAAAACTTGGTAAACGTTCCATGAAATATCAAGAAACCTAAAAATGATCATTAAAATCAGGGATCCTGACAGTTATAAAAATATAAAAGAGAGGTATCTGTGACTCAGCTGGGCATGTTAGCTGATTTGTTTGACTGCTACTGAGCTAACATCACCTGAGGATTCTAACCTCTCAGCTCTGCCTGTCTCCATCACCTACATGGCACAGTGATTTGACTATGTTTTCACTCTTCACATAATTACTGTGTCTGTACCTTATCCAAACTATATCAGACTGTCAGAATAAAAATGGGCCCAAAAAGATTTTTTCTAATTAAAAAAATTAAAAATACAAAAAGAATAAGCCAAACCATGAAGAGAAAAATCTGCCTGGGCTCCTGAGATTGAGGAGAAAGGTGAACCCTATGCCCTCTAAATATATCAAATTTAGAACTTCCATATTTGGTAGCTTGATGAATACAAAGTTTATTTTCTGTTTATTTCTATAGACATCATAAATTACTTTGGGGAATTGTCACCTTATCATGAATTCTTAGTGTATTCTAAGCTTTGAGAACAAACCGGCACAGAACATTTTATTTAAAAGTATCAGCACTTTTCCTTTTAGAGCAAATAGTCTTCTATGAATAAATGTATTGTCTGTAGGGTATGAGACCTGGGAGTTTTGTTCTCCAGTAAACATAATCCAGAGTTTCTGCTGCAAATAGAACTTTAGGGTGTTGTTAAAAACAAGTCTCTTTGTTATTATTCAGTCGTTTCAGTCATATAACTCTTCCTGACCCTGTTTGGGATTTTCTTGGCAAAGGTATTGGAGTGGTTTACCATTTTCTTCTCCAGTTCACTTTATAGATAAGTAACTGAGGCCCATAGGGATAAGTGACTTGCCCAGGGTCATACAGCTAGTAAGGGTCTGAGGCCAAATTTCAACCCAGGGAGAAAGGTCTTCCTTATTCTTGGGCTAGCATTCTATCTTCTCTGCCATGTATAGTCATACAAATCCTTCTGTCTTAATCTTTATGGGTTTAAAAGGCCACATATAACTGGAGCTAATATGAATGAATCAGTCCAAAATAACTATAAAGTTTACTGCTTAGAGATAAAAATTCTGATGAGAGAACCATTACTTTGCAACAGTATTTAAGCAATAATGAGCAGTAGAGATTTTGGGGAATAAGTTTCCTGTTTAAAAGGCCAGAAGGATTCAGTAGCTTGCTGACTTCAGAAGAGGCATTGGAGAATTTCAAAGCCAAAATTTCAGTCTTTGGCAAAGCTGTCCCACATATGTTTACAACCAGAATGGGTAAGTTTGGAGGCTGATAGTGAAAAGGTATAAATATTTGTATTTAAAATCATATATATCTGCTTCGGATATAGTTGGCTAGAACATAGTTTAACTGTCCTTTCTTTTTTTAACCCTTACTTTCCATTTTAGGATGAATATTGTTTATTAGTTCTAAGGCAGAAGAGTAGTAAGGACTAGGCAATGGAGGTTAAGTGACTTGCCCAGTGAAGAAGTATCTGAGGTCAGATTTGAACCCAGGACCTCCCGTCTCTGGGCCTGGCTCTCAATCCATTGAATCACCTAGCTGCCCCACTCCATAGTTAACTTTCTAAGCACAAAGAAGCATCCCCTAATGTTTCATTTCCACTGTATTTTCTTTTCTTCAGTCCTGGTGTTTTAGCATACTCTTCTGCCCTCTACCACCCCAGCCCTAGAATTTTCTTTTGGTCAATTGCTAGAGGTCATCTCAGCCCTGGGGAATTTCAGCTTATATATCATTTTGGCCTTCAAGTCCATGCTCCTCTACCTGTTCCTAATATTAGAGAATAATAGAACACTTCCCATAGGGAATTTATGTGCTTACCTTGTTTTAACCTAATTTACACACAAGTCACCTAACCTCTTAGTGTCCCCAAAACTCTCTTGACACTATTAATTCCAAGTAGGTAGTCAATTTGCTTCAGTGAAGATCATTTCCACACAAGGAATTCCCTATACTGAAGAAATCAAAGATCAGGGTAAAAAAATCCAGCAATAATGATAATAATAGAAGCAAAGATAGCAACAACTCATGTTTTCACATTTATAGTTCCTGAAGGTTTACAAAATACTTCCTTCAAACCAATCTTGTGTGGAATATAGAATTGAACATGCATTGGGCAAATTCTGGATGAATAATGATGATTTTTTTTAGAGTTTAGTCATTAGAAACTGACAAGGGCTCATAAAAAAACCAAACAAACAAACAAAAAATCCCCAGAAAAATCCTAAAACTACTACATGTTTATTAAATTCCCTTCCTGATGACTAATTATTATCACATATATTTTTATTTATATATATATATATATTATCTCATTTGAACCTTACAAAAATATTGTGATAAAGGTATTATAAAATGTTATCTTCATTTGCAGTTTGGTGAACTGAGTATCAAAAATAATACATAATTTCTCCATGGTTATGCAATCTAAATGTCAGAAGCAGAATCTAAACTAAGGTCTTTCTGTAGAAGAGTAAAGAGTGAATAAATGAAAGGGTTAAAAAACACTTTATTAAACACTTATTATCTTCCAAGCATTAAGCTAACAACAGGGGATACAAATAAAAGAGCAAGAAAGCACCTCGTCTCAAGGAGTTCACATTTAAATAGGAAGACAATACTTGTACAAGATTCATCTGTACAGTAGATGACAAGAGTGAAGCATCTTTATAGTACTGTACCTGCACCTTAGATATAGAGGCAATACATGTTTGGTGGACTGGAGGGCATAAGTAAGGAGAAATAAAGTATCACTTCCTAGTTAAGATATTCATAATGCCCTGTGCCACATTGCTTCATGCCTACTCTCTCTCTTTTCCCAATGAGTAATATTTCTGTTACCTTTCATTACATGTCAAACCTAAATAATACCCCTTCCAAAAAAAATGTAGCTTCTCTAAATAGAAACTGAAATCCTAAGAAAGTCACTAGCTAGAGAAATGCTCAATTTGTCCTAATTGTATCTACTCAGTTGCACCTGAGAAATCCAAAGACCGTCCTAGAGATGAGCACTGCTGCTGTCTGTTTACTTGGGAAATTACCAGGTTAAGAAAACTGAGAGGGTATGAAAAATGGGAAGTCAGGCAATTTCAGAGCAGGTGGAACATTTACATACCAACCTTTGGGGCAGAGCCTCAAGTTACTAGAGTTGTTGTGGAGCAGATGAAAATATCGAAGAATCCTGTTGTGATTTACAGCCGGAAAAATTTTTTTAGGGATCATCTAGTCTCAAATTCATCGAATCATAGAATTTAGAGGTTCAAGAAGCTTAAGTCATTCTATATGCCAAATTATTCCCTATTATAACATACTTAACATGAATTCATCTAGCCTCTCATCAGATGCCTCCAATGAAATGGAAACCAGTTTCTCCAAAAGTAGCCTACTGCACTTTTGCATAGCTCTGATGTTTAGGACATTTCACCTAAAAAATAGACCTAAATCTGGCTCTTTGCCATATCTGCCCATTGTTCCTACGATAGTTTTGCAATCTGGGACCAAAAGAACAACTGTAATTCTCCCATCAAGTATTTGATGAAGCCTTTGGGTCTCTTTTACTTTATCTCTAGTCTGCTCTTCACTAGGCTAAACATATTCATTAGCTTCATATGCCATGGATATGAAACCCTTCACCAATTTACTCTCCAAATAATATATCTGGATGCTGTCCAGTTTATCAATGTCCTTGGCAAAATGGGATTAGGTCTGAACAAAATATGCAAAATGTGATCTTATCAAAGAGAAATAAAATAGAATTATCATTCTCTCAGGCCTAAAAGCTATACCTCATTTAATGATGCCCACCTTAATGATTTTTAGCTTCCATAACATATTACTGATTCATAAACTTTTAATCTACAAAAAAACTCATGATGTTTTTGGACAAACTACAGCCCAACTATATATTCTGCAGCATTCCGTGTGTGTGTGTGTGTGTGTGTGTGTGTGTGTGTGTGTGTGTGTGTGTTTTCAATCCAGAATGAGACTTTCTATTTAACCCTATTGGATTTTATCTTATTAGACTTAGTCCAATGCTCCAGCCTAAGATATTTTGGATCTGAGCTCTGTCATTCAGTATGTTAGATATTCCTCCCACCTTTGTATAATCTTCAAAGCTGATGAATATTTATCCAAGTCATTATAAAAAGGTCAAATAGCATAGGGCTAAGAACAGATCTTCTGTCACTCTACCGGTGAGAGCCTCTGCCAGCTTAACATTGGACCATTAACATCTACTCCATGAGTACAAATTTTCAACCAGTTTCAATCCATCTAATTGAACTGCTGTATGGTCCATATTGCTCCATTTTCCCCACAAGAATAGTGTGAGGTATTTTATCAAATGCTTTACTAAAATCTAGATGAATAATTTTAGCATTTACCTGACTGGCTAATTTAATAACTATGAAAAAATGAAATAAGATAGCAATAACATAAGTAATGGACATTACCCATTCTTGATAGAACCATGCTTTCTTTATCCCGTTTTACCTGTCATTCCTTCCAGCTTCTGTATATATTGTTTAAAAGAAAAATCTAAGTTATCTGGTGAGTAACCTGTGTATCCACATCCATTAGTTGATATAATTCCTGTATTCTGTTTTTATTGGAGTTTTCCTTTAAATCTTGAAAACATCATTTTTCTGAGTTTCTCATCCCTCCTCAGACGAGTTCTGCTGAAAAATCTTAGTCCTTGGGATCTTACCTATCCTTCTAGTAATGAACCAGAACAATCATAAATCTCTTTTCTCAATATCTAAAGTGCATGCCAAACAAACTAGCTTTCTTCTCTATCTCTATTATAAATTTAAGGAATAGTCATTCCTACTTGATTCTTTTCCATCCCAGAAAAGATAACAAAAATATTGTGCTAAATCCCCCCTTTTTTGTTCTTCTACTTTTTAAAAGGCAAGATTGTCATTAATGCAAATCCAGAAAAAAATTTTGCTTTTATCCTTTTTCCAAAAGAGTATGTTCCAGCATATGTCTAGATAATTGAAGTTTCTTATCTTTCATTTACTGTATTGCAGGTCTGTGGCAGCCTTGTGAACTATTTCCCAAACTTATTATCAGGTAGTCTATAGTTTACACCAATAACAAACTAGCTCCCATTTCTCCCATCAATGATCTTAACTCAATTTTTTTCCCAATATACTTCTGTTTTTTTTTCATTTCCTGCCATAAATTCACTTTTTCATTATAATACTACCATGCCCCCTTTTTGCCTACTTCTTTTTAAATAAATTATACCTATCCAGAGACACATTCCAGCCTGAGGATTGTCTTATATCTTATCCATTCTTATTCATATTTTATAAGGTCAAATTAGCTAATAATTCCTACATTTTAGATTCTAGTTATTTTTACTAATTTCCTAAACATTGGGCCCCTGTCCATATGAACTTGCCAAGAAAAGATCGTGGATTATAATGATGTTTCAAAGAAAATGCCATTTCACTCACTCCATGTTCCCCTTTCCAGCTACCTAAACCCATCAGAGAGAGACACTCACCCTCCAATCAATCAATGAATAAGCATTCATTAAGTATCTACTGTGTGCCAGGCATTATGCTTAGCTCTAGGGCTACAAAAAGAGGCCAAAAACAGTCCCTGCCTTCAAGGAGCTCATAGTATAATAGGGGAAACAACAAACAAATATATACAAACAGGCTATAAAGAGGATGAATAGGAAATAAAAGCTGGAAGGCAAAAAGTCAGATACCTCCTCTAGAAGGAGGATCATTCTACTCTCAACAGAATTGCTAGAACTTCATATTACTTTAATCATTTTCACTTGATCCCTTGTTTGAGGGGATAAGAGGGTTGTGTAGTGAAGAGAATCTGTTATATGTAGTATACAATAAAATATTTTCAAAATATATATTAAGCCAGAAAAATACAAAGCCAGGCTGTCACCTCACTAGAATAAAAGCAGCTGTCTTTTCCAGCATGCTTTGCATCTTAGAGAACCCAGTGCCTGTCTCCTGCTAGGAGATGATTTACATTCTCTCCATCTGCTAGGAACCTAATTATAATGGGAATCAAAATGAAAACATTTCCGGAATGCTTTAAACACCCATAACTTTGCCACACTTTGTCCTCCCATATTACTTTCTACATATTTCCTTTCAATTCAATGGGCTTCTTTTTTTTCCTGTGTTTTTTTTTAATTTTTAAATAAATGAAAGCAAAGATGATTGCCCTGGAAAAACACTAATCACAGCGGCTCTAATTGTATTATTTGTTAATGTTTTGTTTATCACTATTGGCAGCTGCTACTCCAGTCAACAATAAAGAAAATTCCTTTGATACTATCTTAAAATAGGATATTCAGAATGTTTTGATTTTGCAGAGAAAGAAGGAAGGCAAAAGAGAGAGGGCACTAAAAATAGAGAATTCACTATAAAAAAGGGCACTAAAACTTGGGGAAAAAACAGGATAGATCTCATGAAGAAGATGGAATTTCAGTTAAGGTATGAAGAATCTTAATTTGAATATTATGTGAGGCAGAAGTGAGAATAAAATGCATCCTAGGCATGATGTTGGAGATGGCCTCTGAAAAGGCGCAGGCAGAAAAATCAGAATGATCTTTACCCTTTATTCATGCTCATTTAAATAGTCTTTAACCACTTTACAAAGGTCAGTAAGTAGGCCAATATGGCCCAAATTGGCCATGTGAAAAGTGGAATGATATTAATATCTAGGAAAGATCAAAGGCTGCATGATTGTGAGGACTTCAATACCAAATAAGAATATATATTTTATTTTAGAGGCAGGAGAAATCTATCAGAAGGTGGGGAGGAGGGGAGTGATATGGTCAGATTGTTTCCCTAGGAATATTATTTTGATAGCCAAGTGGAGAATGGTTTGGAGAGGGGAGAGACTAGATGCAAAGAGATCAATTAGAATGCTATTACAGTGGCCCAGGTGAGATGTGATATGTGTTTCCATTAGGGTAACTGGGGTGAATGGATTAAAAGGAGTCTATGTGAAAAAATGTTGTGTAAGTAGAAACATTAAGACCTGATATCTTTTGAGGACATGAAATGTGAAAGAGAGGGAACAGTACCACAGAATAACTCTTAGGTTGTAAACTTACAGAAATGAAATTCTGGTAGTATCGTCAATAGACTTAGGGAAACTGGGAAAAAGGGGAGGCTTGAGATGTAGAGATAATTTTTTTTTTGGCTATGCAGAACTTGAGGTATCTATAGGACATCTAAGAACTGTGGCTCGAGAGAAACTAGGGCTAATGTGTCCAGATTTGACAGGATAGGAAATAAATTAACCATGGAAGACCTGTGAACAGAGGAGTAATGTGATTTTAAAGAAATGTTGGAGAGTATTGAGAGCTGCTGCCCAGGAGACACTATTGGCAAGATGACTAGTGACAAGGATTCACGCATAGGGCAAGGTGATGATCTCTAAAAGCAAGACTTAGTTAGTGGTAGCAGAAATATAAAGATATATATTTTAAACACATTGGAGTCACTGGAAATAGATTTGGGAGAGGTAAAACCATAAAGGGCCATTGATGGGGAAATTAGATAGAGACAATGGAGAGTTAATGTCTTGAAAATTTAAGCTATAGATATTGGCAAGACCTACAAAGGAAGCAGTCAGTGACAACTGGAAATATAATGAACAGTTAATGATAGAGAATTTAAGTAATTTCTATATATAAAGGGTGATGGAAAAAGGAGACAACAGGGGAATGATAAGAAAATATTGAAGGCTGGATCACATCAAGATCAGGCAAAAAGCTCCTCTATCAGATCTAGAGGATCCTGGGGCAGAGTCCAAGTTTTCAGTGGATGGGACATCAGAATGATGATCAGAGAACAGGAGGCATGGTGTGGAGATGGTCTTAATATCTTTAAGAAGTTACAGATGCACATGTATACATAGGCCTTATTTACATAAAAGTGGTAAAGTGATACCTGAAAACACAAGTACATAGGAGAGGAAAAGGAGAAGTAAAGTAAGCAATTAGACTAAAAGTCTATCCAAAGTTTACAGCCAGCTTGACATAGAAAACTGAAATGACTGGCTTTTCCATGTCTTTTTTTCCTTCTTAGAGTTTGGTTTGTATATTTTTATTTTTGTTTTTCTTGTTGAAGTGGATGATGGAAAAAGAAACAAAATACGATGTGTATGTATATAATTTGAAAGAGATAAAATGGGGTAAAGGCAGAGATAACCAAGGTCTTGACCAGAATCTTAGACACATCATCTGGTATAATGAAAAGAGTCCTAGTTAGGAAGTTAGCTATTATGGGTTTGAATTCCTGCTATGTAGTATATTGCTTATACATCCTTAAGAAAAGCAATTCCTTTCTCTATATACCTGGGTGACTTTTTACTATTGACAGAATACAAAGGCACACTATATCATTTCATCCTTTAGCAACACTTTGGGAGAGGCAGGATATAATACTTATTTCAGGATAGCTTTTTTCCCTAAATTCTGGACATTGTATCTGTTCAGTCACCCTCTCTCAACTTGGAATGTCCCCAGTTCTTTCTCCTGACATTATTCTTATAGTGTACCTACCTTGTATTCTGTTAGTATTGTTGGCTCCTCCTGTTTCTATTATATGCACATATAATAGAAAAAGAAACATTTATATATATATACATATATACATATATATATATATGTTTATAAAAATTAATGTAGATTAGTGAGCTCCCTGTGCATCCACATTGGTGTCTTTAAATCACTTTGGCCTCCTAATATAAGTGGTTATTTTTTGTGCCTTGTAATTTTATTCTTCAGAGTTCCCCATTCTGCCTACGATGAATTTCTCTATAGGATAATGGATTCTTGCCTGTCTTTTATCCAAATCCTGTGAAATATTAATGGGCATGTCAGACTGTGCCTAGCTTTCTACTCTTCTATTACAAAATTTGACATGAAATAAAAAGGGAAGCCTTGCAAGGAGGAGTGGGGGATTGTGGATTATTTCAATGTGTGAGAGAAAAATGAAGTCCTGGACTCATTGTAAATTTTATCTTTGGACCCAGACCAATTGGTTGTAATTGTTTATTAGGATAGTAGTATTCTGAGTGGGCTTTTGTAGTATTTTCTTTTCTCATTTTCCATAAGTGGGATTACTTCCTCCTCTCTGAGCACTGTTGGGAAGAGGAAGAAGGAGGAGTTGGGAAATTTTGCATGACTGCATAATATTGGAGTGGCACAGAGAGCCCACTGTTTGAATCTATTACACATAGGCATGTGTAAGTGTAAGTTTTTATTGCCTAGCAGCATATCTTTGTAGTAGATTATTTTGTAGTTTTGGGTATCTGCACCACATTTGAAGTCCTCTTCATTGTTAAAGGATATATATGGTATAAAGTATGTGAATATATGTGATGGCTTTAGAAATCATCCTACCTGAGCCTCTAATTTGATAGAAGAAGAAACTGTAGCCTAGAAATACATTTGTCTCAGAGCACACAGAAAGTATGCAACAGAGCCAAGATTTGAATTCAGCTCTTTTGATATCAGATCCAGTTATCTTTTCACTGCCTTTTGTTTTGAAGTGAACAGGGGGAGAGATGAGGAATGCTGTGCTGCCACATGCTTCGAAATGCATAGCCATAGTCCTGGGAAAGGGGCTCTATTAAGTTCTTGAAAGAGAAGCATTTATATAATAGGAAAAGGTGATTTGTTTTGGAGCGCGTTTTTCATAATCATTTGTTCCACAAAGTGAAATTCAAGCTTGTGGTACCCCTGGAATACTAATATTATCAATTGGAATTGACATTAATTAGTTTTGTGCTACTTGGCATATACTGGAACATTATTTCAAAAACAATTCCATCAAAGATATGTATGCAATTATCTTTGCTGCCATCATTATTATTGTTGCCATTATTTCTCCTGTTCTCTGCTCCCATCAGATGGGTCCACATGTCATTTCCCTCTTCTCTCCCCTCTCTTGCCTTTAGGAAGTCCCATTTTCTCGGGTGTGGTGCAGTAACCGACAGCCCCTGCACTGTGCCTTCTCCCTGGAGCGCTACACTCCCACCACCACCCAGCTGTCCTGCAAGATTTGCATCCGGCAGCTCAAAGGCCATGAACAGATCCTCCAAGTGCAGACATCCATCCTCGAGGTAAGATGTTAGTTATCGTCGTTTCTTTTATATAACTCCTACACTGTACTGGGTACTTCATTGTGTTTTTCTCCCAAAACATTATCTCATTTAATCTTAACCTTGTGAGTTCTGTTATTATCTCCACTTTACAGCTGAGGAAATTGAGGCAAAGAGAATTTGAATGATTTTCCTAGGGTTACACAGTAATCATAACAACAACTACTACAATAACACCCTTTAAAATCTAAAGGTTGTTTTGGGGGTGTCAAAGAAAGGAGTAAACAGAGTTAAATTTCTATGATGGTAACTTGTTGGGGAAGGCACTACAGGTGGGGAGAGTATGGAAAGATCTCGTTGTAATGACAGAAATCTTGAAAGGCATTATTTCTTATTTTGGTTAATTTATTACTAGACCACTCAAGACAGTCTAAATTGATCAGTCCACAATTTGGATGGCACCAGAGAAAGTGAGCAGGACAAAAAAGCAGGGCAAAATAATGGGGCCAAAGAGAGCTTAGCAAAAGAGCCTTCCCAGCCCAAAGCTTATAATGTGAATTTTGCACAAGGTTAAGTGATAGGACAGGAAACCTGAGGTTGAAATGTGAAGGGATTAGTGCAAAACAACACAGCCCATAAATAGTAATAAAAAAAATTAATTACAACTACCATTTAGATAGTACTTTATGTATGTTTTCTCACTTGATATTCTCAACTACCCTATGAGGTAGGTGCTATTATTATCATTATCTTATAGATGAATAATCTGAGACTAAGGGAGATTAAATTATTTCTCCTAAATAAATGCCTGAGGCAGAATTTGAACAAAGGCCTTTCTGATTCCAAGTTCAGCACCAGTAATGGAGCCAAGTCTCAGGCTCAGATCTTTCGATGTTTCCCCAGTATTTTTCACACTATATACTACCGTAATTCTTTCAGATTTATCCTAAGAAATGCATGAAATCTTTTAGCTGTGGACCCTAGTTTATAAATTCAAAATAATAATAATGTTCCCAAGGGTAGGAAGTACAAGACAAAGTACCAGATTTAGAGTCAAGAGACCTGGACTTGATGTGACCTTAGACACTCAGGAGTTGTGAGTTTCTGGGCAAATCACTGGCCTGTCTCTCAGATCTTCAGTTTTGTCATCTGTAACACTGGAGTGATATAATTTATGTTTTGTGGGGTTGTAAGGACAGAAAAATGTGAATTCTTATTGAGGCAATTAGTTCTTCCAGAATGTCAATGGGAAGCATTATGTTATGATTAAACAATATTTAGAATATTTTCTGGCCAGTCAAGGCAGAGCTGTATTTTGGCTAACTCTCCTCTGGATGATAAGAAACCCTAGCTTAGTTTTGGCAGAATAGTTAAACCATTTTAATATGTATAGTCCATTAGTAAAAGGGAAATACCATTAACTGGGTAAGACCTATGTTGCTTTTTAACTATTAGCTATATAGTTAAATTTAGTTATATAGTTAAATAACTATTTTAACTATATAGTTAAAATTAGCTAATAGTCAATATTTAATGAACATTACTATGTGCCAGGTACTGTGCTAAGCACTAAGGTAAAGGATAATTCTTGCCCACAGAAAGATCACATTATGATGGGGAAAGTGATACATAAAAAGAAGCTTAAAAGGGGAAAGAGTAAAGGAGAGGTACTCAATCAGGGGGATGAGGAAGACTAGCAAGGCATCAAGGGGGAGATTGCTACTCTGTGCTCCCTTCTTAAATGGGAGGAACTCTATAAGATCTACTTTCCATCCTCTCTAATCAGACATAGGGAGGGGATCCCAGGACCAGGGGACATTGAAGAGGAGAGAGTTTCAGAGTTGATTTTATCTTTGTGGAAAAATGAATTACTAGAGAAAATAGTGAAGACCATTTCAACTGAAGATCAGTTGAATGAAACAAGTAGCCCTGCTATTTCACTTGCTGTCCAATAGATCAGTCATTTTTTGTCTGGTGGTACTTAATCCTAAGATAATTGTTCAGCTAAATAATGGAACATTTTCCAAAGGGCCACTTCTCCAAACCAATGGCTATCACAAGTGGCATGTCTTTACCGGATTTGCATTTATTATGGCCAATTAGTACAAGGCATCTTTTTGGGAAAGAGGCATCAGTAATAAAGCTAGAGTCATAAGCAGGAGATTATGATTTTTTTGGCTTTAACAGTCATGGACTATTTAGCACAATGAATTTCAAAGTAAAATATGAATTGTAGAAAATGTGAAAAATATCATGAAAGGGAAAGCTAGGAAGAACAGCCTTTCAGAAGTGTGGAAAGGCAGAGAATGCACAATACTGGTTCTCTCCAATGCAAATTACCCTTAATATCAGTTAAGAGGTTGACAAAAGAATTCCAGATAGAGGGCTTCTAAGGGCATCCTGGCTTTGCAGGTAGCAACTTCAGCTTTTACAGAATATTAATGTGAAAGAAAACTGTGTTAGGATTTTTAAATCTTTTACATTTGCTTCTCAGCATCATTGAACCCTTGTAGTTCAAGGGTAAAAAATAAGCCAATGGATTTTTTTATAACATCAGCTCAGCTTCCAGAACTAACCACATCCAGTATATTTGTGCCAGATGTCTGAAAGGTTTCAAGAATAAAATCATTTTGTGCAACATGTCAGACCTAAAAGAGAATTATGGGGTATAATGTGGTATGGAGCCTTTAGAATCACAGAATCTGGGTTCAAATTCTTGCTCTCCAACTTTGTTGATATTCCATTGTTTCAGTCTTTCCAAATATTTTTGTGATAGTACATTTCAGAAGGCAAAACAAAGTGCTATTTAATGTTCAAGGACAGAATCATCATGAGCATCTGGGTAGATCAGGGAAGGCATAAGTGGATGATAAATATCCTTAAGATATTTTAGTGAAATGACATTAAAGACAATGAATTCCCATCTTGCTCATAGCTTATATATATATATATAATCTCCTCATTTATAATGTGAGCTCCCTGAGAGCAGGGACTGTCTTACTTTTCTATTTTTATACCTAAGGTCTTGAACAGAGTGTTTTAAACGTGGTAAAAGCTTAATAAATGTTTTTATTCACTCATAATAGTGTGAAAAAACATGATACTTAGAGAGTTCTAACCTCCTATATCTTCAGGAAGAGAATAGACAGCACCCGTAGATTTAGATGTGGACCTACCTGAAGGCAGGAGCCTCTATTGAATGATCTCTCAGGATCCATTCTATTCTATGATCATTTATCAGTAGATGAATGTGTATGCTCATGGATAACAACTGCTTATCTCTCTTCTTCAGCCCTTCATGAAACCAAGAAAGATTAGGGGATAATTTTCTCCAAACCTTTAATAAATAGTCTGAACCAAAAGACAAAGCAAAATTACAATCACTAAATAAGTCCCTAAGCTGGGGAAAAGGCAGATTATAGGCTGAACGAGGAAATGTTCATGTGCTTCCTTCTCCTCCAGACTACAGATTTCATTAAAGGGTTCAGGTGTTAAAGGACATCACACCCTTTTAGAGCTCTAGGCCATTGGCAACTTACCATGCAGATTTAGACAGTCATATTCCACATGACTAGGGGACTCAGTGGATAGAGTGCTGTATCCAGAGTCAGGAAGACTCTTCTTCTGGAGTACAAATCCAGTCTCATTCTTTTACTAGTTGTGTGGCCCAGGGCAAGTCCTTTAACCCTGTTTGCTTCAGTTTCCTCATCTATAAAATGAACTAGAGAAGGAAATGGTAAAGCACTCCAGTAGAGTTGCCAAGAAAGCTGGAAATGGAGTTACAAATAGTAGGACATGACTGAAAACAAATAAACACCACCAAAACCAGCAGGGAAATTACATCCCCCTTTGGACAATGTGGAGTTCTCTGCACAATACCAACAGTAAATATGAGGCCAGTGCTGAGCATGAAGATATTATGATAATTCACAATTCTATAGTACTTTAACACTTACAAATTACTTTCCCCACAATATTCCATTTATTTACATTTTATAGATTAGAAAATTGAAATTGAGAGAACTGGGGTGACTTCTTTATGATAAAACAAATGAAGAATTGTCATATTCTAGACTCCAGTCCTATCCTCCTAATGAAGGACTCTAATCCTATACTCCTAATGGACTTTTTTCTTTTTTATATAATAAAGATATAGTACACATATTATGTACAAATAAAATAAAATGAAAAATTGAAAAGACTTTTTTCTATAATAAAATATATCCTTTGTCTGGCCATGGTTTAGCCTTGATTTTGAACTTAAAAATATCAATGTTCTAATACCTCTAATTTATATAATTTAATTCCTTATGGTCTGCCCCCACAGCCATTATCACCTTCCACTCTGCTCAATGAAATGATTTTCTCAAGAAATATATGATCCAACTTGCCTTCTCACTTCCATATTCTTTCATGGATGGAAGAAGAATTTTGTCTCTTTTAAAAAGTAAGATTACTATAAGGACCAACTTAAGAACTTTTACTATCAATTGTTGTTCCTCAAACCTAAATCCATTGCTGACTTAGGAAAGGCAATTGAATTGACCATGGGCTACTGGTGAATGATACCCTTCAGAGTTACCAGTGGCATAGTATTATAGATGGTAAAGCAGGGCTAAGGAATTTTTTAATGCTGTAGAGAAAAGGGAGGCATCTCCAAGCTATTTCTTTCTTCCTTGCTCTTCAATAAAATACTGCTGTAGAATCATCTTTTGGGCAGAAGAAGTTTAAATGGGAATTTTACATGTTACAATTTCCCTTCAAGCAGATTCAATCATGTGGCACATTTTCTTATCCCATCTCCCATGGAAGTAGGGGGATAATTTGACAAAATAGACTGAATACTTGGAATTCTTCATTGCCTTACAATTCCCTCAGCTAACCAGGTAGTGACTGCTTATCTCAGATGTGCAGGGCATGAAATCTACTCTTCCCTCTGCATATTTAATTTAAACAATCAGAAAATGTGATGTATCTACAGGATTCTTATTACCTGGTCCAGATGCTTTTTGGAATACATCATAAATGTTATATAAAGTGACTGGTGGCATCCCCATTCCTGTGCAATGAACTGATTTAAAACAGGAAAGTTTCTAAATGAAAAAGCAAAGGAAGGCCACCCATCAACTGCCATTAAAAGTCAGAAACTTTCTCTTTTTTCCTGCTCTTGAAATCCCTATTTATTTATTTATAAATTCTCATTGATTGTCACTCATTCACTTGCAGTCCAGCTTCCTTTATTCAGTTGCTGCTGCTGTTAATTAATTCCACAAAGCCCTCAGTATCAGGCAATGCTAGGAGTAGAGGTGGAGGTGGGGCAAACTTATGACAGCTTTATTTTTTTTAATAAGTGCCATAAAAAAGGAAAGTGTAGATGCTTTTTGGAAATATTTTAAAGAAAAACTTAATAAAATTAACTGATTTTTATATGTATGACAAATATGTCTAACCAATACTTTTTACTCTGTAGAACCCAGCAGATCTAAAGTTCTTAATTAAGAAATATTTTACTGGATCTACGTAGATTTTAGATCTACAAGGAACTTGGGAAATCTTTTTTTACCTACCATCTTTTACCAATCACCAATCATTTGATATTTTCATTATTAGGAAGATCTTTGATATATTGTATGTCCCCAAAGGAATAAAAATCATGTGAACCTTTGTAGGAAATAGGGCCATCAGATGATACCCACACATCCCCAAAATGATGAGAATAATTCCAGTCACCACTATGACACAACTTTCTATACATTTGGAGAGAAGCTAGTATAAAATTACCAGTGGGACTCACCCTACTCTTTAATTCTTTTAAACTCTTACCTCCTGTCTTAAAATCAATATTGTGTATTGGTTCTAAGATAAAAGAGAAATAAAGATTATGCAATGGGGGTCTAGTGATTTGCCAAGGGTCACACAGCTAGGAAGCATCTAGGGTCAGCTTCGAACTCAGGACCTCCCATCTCTACACTTGGCTCCCAATCCACTGAGCCACTCGCTGCCTCCTCATTAATTTTGTAAATATGATTCTACAGAACTCTCCAGAAAGGAAGGATATGGCTGGCTCTAATTACATGTAGTTACAGCAGAGAAAGTTTCTCCCTATTTTAGAACTGCATGGGTTTGCTCCATATGAACCTTAGAGAATTCCTAGATTGCAGATACCATGATGTCAAGGAATTCTGTGGATTTTAGGAGATATTTGCCAGACTCATGAGATAAGGCTATATGCTATTTTAAAGAAGAGGAACCACCTTCCATAGTTCCAATGCACTTAAAAAGGAAAGTATTTTAAGCAGAATTTCTCATGTGAACTGATTTTAATGAAGTTATGGTGCTAACAGTTGGATCTTATCACAATTTTCTTTTTTGTATTTGTAGAGTGAAAGAGAAACCATCACTTTTTTTGCACAAGAGGACAACACGTTCCCTGCACAGACTGGTCCCAAAGCCTTCAAAATCCCCTACTCCATCAGACAGAGGATATGTGCAACATTTGATACTCCCAGTGCCAAAGGCAAAGACTGGCAGATGTTAGCACAGAAAAACAGCATTAACAGGTAACAGGTTCTTGGAGATGATTACCAAAGGGATCGAAATCTTTTAACTAGGGAAAATGTACAAGAAGAGGGAGATGTAAATGAACAGGGAAAAGATGGAAGACCCATTACTTACTCCACTACACTACCTTCCTGTAGCAGCAGCTAGGTGGCATGGTGGATAGAGCAACAGGCTTGAATCAAGAAGACTCATCTTCCTGAGTTCAAATCTAGTCCCAGACACTTACTAGCCTCGTGACCTTTGGCAAATCACTTCACCCTATTTGCCTCAGTTTCCTCATCTCTAAAATGAGCTGGAGAAGGGATTGGCAAACCACTTAAGTATCTTTGCCAAGAAAACCATGAATGAGGTCCCAAAAAGGAGAACACGACTAAACAACAACATAACTATATTCTTTGGGTTGACATTTTAATGTAATCATTAATTTACTTTCCTACCATCTTTTCTCTTTCCTCCTGGAGCCACAATGGGAAATCATATCTTTTTTCTTTCCCCCTGGAGCCACAATGGGAAGTCCTACTTGATTCTATTAACAAGTTTACTCACATCATGTAACCATGTTAGCATGTTTGAGCTGTCTATGCAATAGGATTATCATGGCATTTTGGGGGTGTATGTAGTAGAAGAGAGAGTTACATATTTAGAATGAATAAAATTGTCACCATAGAGCAGTGATAGAGAACTGAGGCATCTGGGTTGACTTCTTCCTTCTCTACCTGCTAACTTATCTCAAGCATACCTCTCCTGTAAGTAATAAGCAGGAAAGGGGCAAACTTCATAGTAAAGTACTACTCAGACCTAGAAATGCTGACCATGTGGAAATAAAGCCAATATGGACCCTAATTCAAGGCAGGATTTAAGAAATTAGAAGTTCACAGAGAATTAAACGTGAGGGAATTGCCACAAATTGAGAAATTTTATTGCTGGGCAATAGTTAGAGATGAATGGGCAAGTTTGTTAACAAATTTTACTTCATATGTGAAGAAAGAGTGGTGAAGATATGCAGGAATTAATCTGGTAAATATATCATCTGGTAAAATTATATGCACTATTTTGTGCATCTAAAAGAAGGGCTTTTGAAACTAGGGAAATGATTTGAAAGTGAAATGTACACATACGGAAGTAGTTAAGTTTTCTGTCTTTGGAGGTATTTGAACAAAAGTGAATAGCCACTGATGTAGGGATGCTAACAAGAGAGGGGATTCTTATTGAAGAGTACTTGGTAAAAGGGAATTTTTAGGTCCTTTCCAATTTGGAGATTCTCCAAAATTCTGTGAATTTCACAAGCTTTTGTTTTGTTTTTAAAGAAAGGAGTTTGAAGTATGAAATTCTCTCCAAAAGAAAATAACTGAATGAAAGAAATTATCAGTCTTTACAGAACCTTTTACTTCCCTTGCTATTTTGATTCCATTTTTTTCTTATGAGGCAAAATCTCCCTCCTTTGCTACACTCTTGTTTTTCCAGCAAAGTCCTATCATTCCTTTAAAAAAATGAATTTTTGTAAACAGTTCCAAATCATCCCAATTTTTTCCTGAAAAAGAGAGTCAGATTTTGCAAGAATTAATATATATTTCCATTCTTCAAAAAGGAAAACAGAAAAAAGGAAAGGCAAACTTAAGTAAGAAGCATTGACTAAAGCAGAAAAGAGAGGTTCTAATTCTAGGGGAATATACACACACACAAAAAAATGGAGTGACAGAAAAACTAACCAAAGAGAAAAGCACGTATCTAAAGAATAAATCAACATATATTTATTAAGCATTTACTATGTGCCAGATACTATTAATCTTGGTAGCAAAAATGATAGTTTCTACCCCTATGAAGCTTATATTCTGATAGGGGAAGAAGCTATATCTAGAAAAAGAGTAACCATGCAAGAATGATTGGGGGGAAGGCAGCTGGGTAGCTCAGTGGATTGAGAGTCAAGCCTAGAGACGGGAGGTCCTAGGTTCAAATCTGGCCTCAGACACTTTCCAGCTGTGTGACCCTGGGCAAGTCACTTGACCCCCATTGCCCACCCTAACCACTCTTCCACCTAGGAGCCAATACACAGAAGTTAAGGGTTTAAAAATTAAAAATACAAAAATACAAAAAAAAAAAGAATGATTAGTTGATTTGATCTAAGAACTTATAAAGAAGTTCAGTGGATTCATAGGGTAATTGACCAACATGTCCTTTCTAGGAATGGTATTATTGTTTTGATTATTTTTTCAAGGGAAGGGGAGGGAGTGGGAAAGGTAGAGGGATGGCTGGAATGTTGCTGAAGCATATTGTGGATCCCCAAATATGATTTCACCAGGCACTAAATATGACTTCAAAAAAATAAGACCTGGGCTAAAATGACAGCTGAGCAGAAATACTGGAAATTCAATGGGGTCAAGAAATAATAAGGCAAAAGGAAAATTAGGTAGCACAGTGGATGGAGCACTAAGCCTGGAACCTGGGAGAACCTGGATTCAAATCTGACCTCATACATTTCCTGCTTGTGTGAATCTGGACAAGTCATTTAACCCTGAATGCCTTGTTCTTGCTGTCTTCCTGTCTTAGAATTAATGCTAAGATAAGATTAAGATTTTAAAAATGAATGGAAGAAATAATAGGACAAGAAGAGGAAAAGATTTTGCTTAAATGTACCCTAATGTTTAAGATTAAGGACGTGTGTTCCAAATTGTGACCTAGTTAAAGTAAAGCTAATTCTCCTCTTTCCCAACCCCTTCTCATGCCTTACAGCAGTACTAGATGACCATGCATCATGGTTATTCTTACTAAAGTGGGATAAAATTGAACTCAATGACCCCAAAAGTCCTTCAATTCATTCAATAAATCTTTATTAAATGTCTAATATGTGTCAGGCCCTGGGGATACAAAAATATAAAAGGACAGTCTCTACCTGAAAGGAGTTTGCACTCTATGAAGTGGGGAGGGAAAAAGATATGTGTGCAGAGAGAGATTATATAAGTTAGGAAATGAGAAAAAAACAGAAAAGTCAAAAAAGTTTCAGGAAAAACTAAGACGATAGGAACCATTTTAAGATGGATGAATCCTGGAAGACTTTCCAGAAGCAGTTGCAGTAAAAAGCCCTGGATCTGAGCCAGGAAGATCTGAGTTCAGATCTGGCCTCAAACACTTGACAGTTTTGTGACCCTGGCCAACTAACTTAATGTTCATCTCAGTATTTTCAACTGGAAAATGGAAATAATATAGTACCCACCTCAAAGAGTTATTGTCGAGATGAAATGAGATATTTATAACGTGCTTACCATAGTACCTAACACATAATAGGCACCTAATAAATAATTGTTTCTTCCCTTTCTTTTGCTCAGGTGGTGGCCAATGAACTAAATGTTTGGGTGTAAGATAGAACTTTTGAAGAATGCAGATGAAGAGGAAGCTTATTAATGGGCATGAGGATGTACTAAGAGGAAATTAGAATTCAGAATTAGCTAGTAATATGGTGTGACTAGATCATGAAATGTGTAAAGGTGAGAAGGATAATGACTCAGTCTCTGATTTCTTTGCACAAAGAACTCTCTGGTGAGGAAACACTCTCTACTCATGCAGGGGGATGTCTTCTCAGCAAGTTATAATCTTAGAGAGTAGACAGGAGTACTGGAAGGTTAAATTACTTGTCCATGGTCACATTGACAGTATATTTTAGAGGTAGGAGATGAACCCAGGAATTCTTATCTTCAAAGTTATGCTGTTTCTTAGCCACCTTCAATTAAGGGGAGAAATTTGAAGTGAATCTCCAAAGGAAGGTAGATGCCAGGTAATTTCAATGCCAGGCTAAGGAGCTTGTAATTTATTCCTTACAAAATAGGAAACAATTGAAGATTTTTTTTAAATCAGAATGATAGAGTTAAACCTTAGCATGAAGAAGATAGTCCAACTATTTGCTGGATGCACAAAATGGAGACCAGTGAAAAAATTAGGAGGGTGTTATAAAAAGAGAAATGAGAGGTCATGAAATCTTAAGTGAGGGGAATGGTATTATGAGTAGAGAAAAATAAAGTGATATAAGAAATGATGAACCTGTATTCAATTAGCCTTGCAACTGATGGAATGTGAATAGAAAAGGGGAATTAAAGGACCAAAATGACTAAAATTTGCAACATAGATGATTCAGAGAATAGTGTTTCCATCTACAGAAGCAGAGAAATTATAAAGATTGTCAGGTTTTGGGGACATTGTTCAGGTTAGACAAGGTGAATTTGAGATTCTGGAAGAAAATTCACTTGGAGATACCCAGGAGTCAATAGAATTAGTCAAAGACATTAGAGCTGAGCAGATATAAATATAGAGATATAGAAGTATCTTCTGTTTATATTTAATGGTAGTTCTCTACATGATATTGCATATCAGCTTAAGGGACCTTAAAAGTATAAGGTATATGTATGTTTGTGTGTGTGAGCATATATAAGTGTGTATATACATAGAGAGAGAAGAAAAGAGAAGAGAAGAGAAGAGAAGAGAAGAGAAGAGAAGAGAAGAGAAGAGAAGAGAAGAGGGTTCAGAAAAGAGCCTTGAGGGACAATTGTACTTAAGGATTGGAGCAGGATAAAATGAACCACAGAAAGAAACTAAGAAAGAACTGTGACACAAGTAGGAGGAAAATCAAGCAAGATCAATGTCTTGGAAGTCAGAGAAGTAGAACATAGCTAAGAAAAAAGAATAGACAATGATGGTAAGAGCTATAAAAAGATCAAGTAGGATGAGAACTGAAAAAAAAGCTATGAGTTTTTGCAAGTATAAGATGATTAGTGACCCTTGAATGAATAGTTTCAATAGAATGGTGATGTCAAAAGTCACACAATAAGGATTTGGGGAAATTAGACGCAGCAAATATAGACTATTTCTTCAAGAATAACACTCAAAAGAAGAAGGCATAGAAGTTAACTTGAAACAATAGTAACATCAAGGCAAATTTATTATTTACCTATTTATTTCTATAATAGTTCCTTATATGTATATGTATTTATTTTTAAAGATGAAGGATACGTGATAACATTTATTGGCAATAGAGAAGAAGCACATTTATATGAGGGCAGTGATGGTGGGAGGTAGGACTGTGCTAAAGCTAGCTCGTTGGAGATAGCCAATTGATAAATTTTAAGTGTGAGCATTTATAGCTCAGAAATTTGCAAACCCTGCCAATTAGGACCTTATTTGTTGTTTTGTTGATTTCCTGGACTTAAGAAAGTGATGAAGAAAATGTTAATGACGTGGATTAAATTTTAAATTGTGCTTCATTTTTTGGAGAGTGAGAGAAGTATAGGCTTTACCTCGTTAAACCTGGTTAAATATTTAACAGCCCTCGCCCAGTGGGAACATGCATGTTTGGAGAATAATCAGTGGTCCAGGCTTCTAGATGAGAAAAGAAAGAGTTAGCCTTAACAAGGCAAAGGATAGTCTTATCCTTTGAAACTATAACAAAGGAAGGCAGCTTGTGAGAATTCAAATCTCTTCAACTCAGAGATTCTATGAATCTGAAAGCATATTTCATGATATCTTGTTATGAATATTGCTAGCTTCAATATATTTAAAAACATACTAATAATGAACTAGCCTACTTCACTGAAGTGTCATCTCATTGTCCCTCAAAAAGATAATGAAGAAGCAAAATGGCCATTTGCCAGGAATATTTTAGAACATTTTTATGCACTGGATTGAATGCTGGACTAGATGCCTTCTAAGGTTCCTTCTAATTCTTGGTGATATACTTATTCTAGAATGTACCTACAACCTCATTCTCCTTTCCTGACCCTTCTGAGCCTCAGTTTATGCACCTGTAAAATAAGGGGGTTGGACTATCTGATCTCTAATGTCCCTTTCTGCTCAGAATCTTTGTTCCTATATTATCTTCATCTGGTCTATCAAAGTGACTGTAATTATGCCTTTACAGGTTTCTATATTTAAAACACCTGGAACATCTTCAGAAATAACTGCCATAGTGCAAATTCCTATCATTTAACACATTTCTGAGGATTAGTCAGAAGTTAACTAAAACTAAATCCCCCATGAAAATAAGACAGAGAATAAGTGCAAGTGCTTAGAGTTGGGGAAATGGATACAATAGCAGAGGTGGTACAAATTGAGGGAAACAAGTGGGAAGAAGGGGACTAAAATGAGAGCAAAGAGGTAAATCCAACCCTATTTGAGAATCTTGCCGAGGGCCAGGCCTTCATTGTAATATATTGGCTTGAAGGACTGGAAATTCTGACTTCTAGAGAAATTTGTGATGAGTTGGTTCTCTGATATGTAATATAGAAGATTCTTGAATATTAATACTGATGAGGGAACAGAGAAAGTTTGTACAGAAGAAACCCACTGTAATGGTAACATGCATAGGGTTCTATGACCTCTCCACCAGACCTTTTACTAGAGCACCTCCTCAGGAGTGAAACTAACCATTTCAGGGTCATCTCCTTTGTTTATCCCCTGCCTAACCTTAGCTAAGTAGCAATAGACAGAGAAAATAGCCAAAATATGGGGGAAGAGACAAAAAAAAGAGAGTAGGACTAAAAAAATCAAACCCTAGAAAACTAAGAGGTCACTGGATTTTTATTCCAAAGTAGTTTCTGAACTAACTGCCTTTGGTTGAAAATGAGAGAGGGAGGGAATAAAAAAAAGAGAGAGAGAGAAAGGGATGGTCTCCATGCATCCTATAAGCCTACATTATTTAGATGGAGCACCAAGGGCAGTGCATTAGTGACCACTGAGACTAGACATTTTTATTGTTGTTTGTCTGGTTTTGCTGTGATTATACCAAATGAGTCTCCGGCTGTTCTCCAAGCTGCAGGCTAGAAAAGATAGTAATCATTTAATAATAACGAAAAAATGTATAGTAAAGCACTCAGTGTGGGACTGAGTCATTGCCAAAGTTGAGATGCCTTAGGGGAAAATGGAGCCTTAGGGGATATTACACAGCTAAACAGTCCCCAGTGAACTAATAGCACAAGACCCCAATTAAGCTTTCTTTCTCAAGCCAAGTGACCCAAGAATTCATGCAATGAAGATCCTTCCTAATCAAGATAGAGATCCATGTCAGCAAAGATGTCACAGTGTACTGGTGTTGTGGGTGGGACAAGGATTTCTGAGGAGTCCTGTGATTCTTCCTCAGCCCCCAACATCAACTCCAGTTTAGAGGTAGCATGGGATAATAGATTAGAGTACTGGATTTTGAAAAAAAATAACACATTCTGCTTAGATCAAAGAGGATAGACCCAAGAACAATGAGTTTAGTTTGCAGGGGTTAAAAAAGAAATATTTCATCTCTGTGTATCCCATATGCCTATAGTCTAGACAAATAAATCAAAAGTTAGAGGTGCTGAGGAGATCATAGATTGAATTAAATTGGAAAAAAATTAAATTAGAGCTATCATAATGTGGAATGGGCTACCTCAAGAAGTTGAAAATTTCCCATCACTAAATGTCTATAATTTGGCACTTAGAATTATTATAGAAAAGATTACCTGTTCGGGCTTATTTGGATATCTTCTGAGCTCCATTCCAATTCTGGGTTCTTTGGATGAACATTTTGGATCTCCTACCTCTGAAATCTTAGCCAAACCTGAGAATTTTTCCAGCTTTAAAACCCCCTGATTTCTAGTAAGTCTTTGAGCACCATGCTGCTAAGGACAATGACTCATAAAACTGCATTTACTTAAAAAAAGTGAAAGCATTTTGACTTGGGACAAATTCTGTTACAGAAGTAGCAATACCTGGAGATTCCTATGTATCCATTTACTACAAGGAGACATTTATTTTTCCAAGGAAAGAAACTAAATGCAATATTAAATCAAGCTCCATTTACCAAAATAATGGAAGTTACACTTCTTTAAGACCACAGGTAAATATTTGTTGGTCACTGTGAGAAAGATGGCTCCTTTTCTGTCCACTTCTCTTTTTCCATTTTGATAAGGAAGGCAGCTTTCAGGAAATCTGAGTTTGTTGCCAAACTATCCTTTTCTCTCATATTCTGCCATTAGAACTGAATCAAGGTCTGCATATGAGAATAGGAGGGTCATTTGGAAAAGTGTGTCAAAAGGTATAGTACTGGTGAAGTAGTATTTCTGTCAGGTGGTTTGGAACATGTTTAATACATGCGTGTTTTTATATTGTGAATCTGTAGTTTCATTGCTCAAGTATCAATTGAGACATATTCATCACTATTTTGTCTCCTCTGATGAAAATGATCATTAATTTGAGCTATGAGAGAACTTAGAAACTGTCAAGATTAAATAACTTTACAAAATCCTTTTTACTTTACTTTCACAACATCATAGATAGACAGACAGACAGACAGACTGAGAGACAGACAGACAGAAAGACAGACAGACAGACAGATAGATAGATAGATAGATAGATAGATAGATAGATAGATAGATAGTTAGATAGATAGATAGATAGATAGTTAGATAGATAGATCTCTATATATCTGCCCTTCTTTCCACTCTTTAACTCTAAATCAGGCTCCCATTACCACTCACATAAACAATTGACATAACCCTCTTATCCCTGTCTCAAATATCCACACACCAATCTATCTTCCACCTAAAGTGGTTCTCCTAAAGCATAGGGCTACATATGTCACACACTCCACCCCACCTCAATAAACTCAAGTGGATCCCTATTAACAAGTCAAAATAAAGGCCTTTGTTTGACATTTATAGCTCTTCACAACTTGACCCTTTCTTGTAAGTCTTGTCTTAAATTTCAGCCCTCTCCACACAATCTATGACCCCAACATATTTGCTTGTTCCTTAATGTTCCTTAAAGAAGACACTCTATCTATAGTCCCCTTATCTTTGCATTGGCTATCTGCCTCCACCCCAGCCTCCTTGGATACTCTTCTCCTATGCATCTCAGCTTTTCTAGCTTCCTTCAAGACTCAGCCCAAATGCTACCTTCTGAAGGAAGGCTTTCTTAGTCTTTTTCACTCTCTCCAATTTCCCCCCATTGCTAGTGCCCTCCACTCTGTCTACCATCCAACTACTATGTCTATCTGTCTGTCTTCCTTCTTGAGAGCAGACGCTTTCATGTCTGTCTCTTTCATTAGAATATGAGTTTCTTTAGTACATATATCATCTTCAAACAGATATTTCTTTGTATCCTCAATATTTAGCATGGCACTTAGCATATAGTAATCATATAATAAATGCTTAATGGCATGCAATGGAATATGGTCATGCAGCCAGTCAGAAATGATTCCAGCAGGATCTGAACCCAATTCTTCTTGACTCTAGTCTTCCTGACCCCACTCTAAGCGCCATACCTATAATTGACATGGGCCTCATTTTTTCAAGAGTCTTGGAGTCATGGGGGCAGCTAGGTGACTCAATGGATTGAGATCCAGGCCTAGAGATGGGAGGACGTGGGTTCAAATCTGACTTCAGATACTTCCTAGCTGTGTGATCCTGGATAAGTCACTTAACCCCCATTGCCTAGCCATTCTACCTTGAAACCAATACACAATATTGATGCTAAGACAGAAGGTAAGAGTTTAAAAAAAAAAAGTTTTGGAGTCATGACTATAGGATTATAGAGTGAGAGTTGAAAGAGACCTCAGAGGCCATCTCATTTAGCTTACCCTTATTTGACATATGAGGAAACTAAAGGCACAGAATTTAAGTGACTTGCCTAGAATAGAGGCAGATTTTAACTCATATCCTCTGACTCAAAATCCAATGTTCTTTACCTTGCGTCCCTCCCCCTTAATTTTGGGTCTGACATATACTAGCTGTGTGTCTTGAGCAAGTTGCTTAATGTCTCTGATTCTCAGTTTTTTTTCCCCTGTAAAATGGTGATAATATTTTATACTGAGTACCTCTCATAATAGTCATTGTAATAACAGTAGTAGTACCAGTAATAGTAATAGCAGTACCAGTAGTAGTAGCACCAGCAGCAGTAGCAGTAGGAGTAATGTTGGGGATTATAATAATAATTTTTGCACTTATTGCACTTAATTGCAATTATTGCACTTAATAGGCAGCCAGATGGTATAATGGGTAGAGTGCTAGGTCTCAAGTCAGGAAGACTTGAGTTCAAAACTAGTATTTGACACTTTTTTTTTAAATATTTTCCCTTTATTTATATATTTTTAACATTCTCTTTAATTTTTTTTAGTTCCAAAGTATCTTTCCCTCCAACTTCTCTGTCCCAATGCATTGAGAAGGCAAGCAATATGATATCAATTATACATGCAAAACATATTCCCATATTAGCCATGTTGCAAAAAAAAGTGAGAAAAATAAAGTGAAAAAAATATGTTTCAATTTGTATTCAGATTGTTTGCTCTCTCTGTGGAAGTGTATAAGCTTTTTTCATTGTAGAACCTTCAGCATTGTGCTAGATTATTGTATTAATCAGAATTGCTAAGTCTTTCACAATTGATCATCATTGTATTATTGCCAAGATTGCATACAGTGTTCTCCTGGTTCTGGCTCACTTCACTTCAGCCTGGGCAAGTCAATTAATCTCTGTCTACCTTAGTTTGCTCTTCTGTAAAATGGAGATAATAATTGTACCTACTTCCCAGGGTTATTGTGATGATCAAATGAAATCCTTCTAAAGTGCTTTGTCAACCTTAAAGAACTATACAAAAGCTAACTATTGATTATTTAGTACTTCTAAGTTTTATAAAGCACTTTCTCATTCTTACTATTTCATTGCGTATAGATTTATGGAGGCCACTTTCAGGCCCAAGTCAGAGTTTGATGGAATAGGTCTACTTCCTATCCAGGCATTCCAAGAAACTTCTCCAGTTTTCTGGAAAATTAAATAAACCTCCCTCTGAAATTTTCTGATGTAAAGAAAAGTGGGGCTCGATTTGACAGACCATTTCTCTTCGCTCCTTGATGAGAAAAGACAACCTTTTCACTTCCTGTTTAGAGTTCTGGAATAGGACCCAAATTGTCTGACAAAGCAGAGGGAGGCCTCAGAAAGAGGTTTATCTGTCAAGAATTAAATGGGGCCTTAGAAAACTTTGGATTGTATTAAATTGGACTGAATATAAACTACATTTTTCTCCCTGACTTGTATAAAACATTGGACTGTAGCCTATTGTTAGTAGGACGTTGTTCCAAGAAGGTAGTCTATAGTGTATCTTTTTAAAAAAATCTCAGTTTGGGGTGGAGAATTTTGGAGGAGCCTCTAGTGCAATATGGCAACTACTGAATCACCATAGTTTGCTAACTCATAGAACAAAAGGTAATATAGTAGAGTGGTTGAAGGATGGGCCTTAGAGTCAGGAATAAAGTAATAGCTCTGGCACCGAGAAAGCACTTAATTAAATTCTTTGTGAACTGATTGACTAATAGTTAATGCTGACAGAGTACTCTTAAGTTTTATAAAATATTTTATAACTAGATCCTTGTCATATGATCACATTCTTCGAATGCATGCTGCATTTTTCTGTTGCTCTTTAACCAGTTATCCTATTTTACATAATTATAATATTGAATAGTGTGAATTCTAGTCCTTGAGAGCACTTCACACAACTCATTATTGGCCCTAATCAGGACCTAGCTATACCTGTATTGTCCCTTGAGTCCTACCTCTGACACATAACAGCTTGGTGACCCTGAGCAAGGCAAATCACTTAACCTTTCGGTCCCCCCTTCACCTCCCAGTGTTTCTAAGATTGCAAATTACAGGTGAATTGATATCTGAGTCAGTGGAGAGATTTTTCACATGGGGAGTTCCCTATCCTTGATAATTTCTGGTTTTTCTCTGCCCTCAAAAAAAAATACTCATTAGAAAAATCCTTATGGCTTCAGAATTATTTTATACCTTCCAAAACAAACAAAAAACAGTACCGTGCTTATTTGCTGCCTACCCTCTACCTTCTCCATTGACTAAAGAAAGGTACAGTGAAAAGATAGTCTTCCATCCTCAGACCTATGGCTCTGCATAGTGTAAAATATTGACAAGACTACAAAATGGAGAAAACAAAAAGATCCCATTGGGATAAATTTACTGAAGAATTCCAATGAATCCTCTTTTCCTAAAATCATCAGTGAACCCACCTTAGGACTAGAGAGAAAACCAGGTATGGGAAAGAAAAGAACTGTCTAATATATAATATTTTCAGAAACATCACATTTTTGTATTCAAGGAATAGTTTCCATTTGTCTCATGAAATCCTTAAATCATTAAAGGAAGACTTACTATAGTAGAGATTCTTAACCTTTTTGAATGTCATGAACCACTGTGATAATTTGTTCTAAAGATCTCTTCTCAGACAATATCTTTAAATGAATAAAATGAAATACATAGGAAGATGCAGCTATGATTCAGTGGTTAGAGCGCTAGATCTGGAGTCTTGGGCAAGTCACATAACCTCTGATTGCCTAACAAGAAGGAAATGGCAAACCACTCCAGTATCTTTGCCAAGAAAATCCTATGGATAGCTCTGATCCCTGGGGTCATAAAGAGTTAGACTCCACTGAGTGACTAAGCAATGATAAAGTAATAGGATTAAAAAGGAAACAAATTATATTGAAAACAGTTATTCAAAAAAATGAACAAAAATTTTCAGAGACCCCTATTTAAGAACCTGTGCTGTAATCAAAAAAGTGAGGCTTTCAGATCTGGCTTTATTTCTTACTTTTGCTCCTTATTAAGAACAAATTATTATCCTTTGCCAGGCCTCAGGTTCCTTGTATGGAAAGTAAAGAGGCTGAAGGAGGAAAGGCATTGGTTTTGTACTCAGACTCTGTTTTAGAATTTTGGTCATAACATTTAACTTATGTGACCTTGGAAAAAATATGCTAGACTTCTGTTTACTTATCATAAAAAGATAAAAAGATGAAAAAGATGAAAAAAATTTGAATAGATGCCCTCAAAGGGCTAATGACTACCATTAATACATGATCCTATGTCTGGATAATTTTTAACATCCTTTCCAGTTCCAAATTGCTAGAATCCTAGAATTGGAAGGGATAGTGGAAATCATCAGGACCCACTGGTATTTATCAGCATTCCCCTGGATAACAACGAAAATTAGTCATTCAGTCACCACTTGACCTCCTAGGATAGAAACTCACTATTTATTGAGATAATTTATTTCATCATTTGGCAAGGATATTTTTTGAATTTTTTTGGATAGGATTTTTTGGATTATTTGGATTTTTTAGATTATTTGGATAGGATATACATCTTCACACTGACCTCAAAGCAAACTAGAATATAAACCCAAAATAAAAGTTGATGGCAGGGACCATCTAGATCAGATTTCAATGGAGTAGGAGGAGTCCAGTCTATAACATCTGAGTCAAGTCAGTACTCAAAATACTCCACAACCATAACTATTTTTTCTTTCCAGTATCTACCATTGGCGGGGGGAGTGTGTGTGTGTGTGTGTGTGTGTGTGTGTGTGTGTGTGTGTGTGTGTAAGCATATGTAATTTCTCATCATTTTTAGACACTTAAAGACACAAGAGAACTCTCGGCAAGATTGTATTCAAGTCAGATGATATAGTTCCTATTCTGATTTTCTCCAGAAAAAAAAATTAAAAAGCACTGATTAGCTATAGCTCAAGGCTGCTTATGTTCCTTGGATACCCAATGAGATTGCATTTTGGGAATGAATGCCTAATGAATGGGCCAACTCAAATAGGGTCTCCAATTGCTGCTGTTGAGTATAAATGACTTTTTCCTTCTATTTGCATTTAAAGAACCATATGGAGGGTTAGTTTTGGTCACATAAGAGGCTTTCATTAAATGAGACAATTATGGTGATAGCAGAGATATTAATATTTTCATTATGAGTGTGTTTCAATTCCCTCTTTGGTACTACACAGTAGGATTATGTACTGTTCTTGTAATGATATTTCTGTATTTGTTACAAGATGCTTAACTTAGTTTTCACTTTTTACAACTGCTATGTTACCAAAGAACATTTTAAGACAAAAACTCTTTTTTACTTTTTAATAAATGTAGACTTAGAGAAAAAAATCAAGCTAGGGTGAATTTATATTTTGTTCATGGATGTACTGCATTCACAATAAAGGAGATGATATATTCTACCACCTCCGGAGTATGTTATTCAGTTCAGGGTACCATGCTTTAGGAAATATCATTGGAAAATTGGAGCACATGCATGGGTGGGAAACCCATCATACTCAAAGCTATGCCATAGGAGAATTGATTATATGGCAGTAGATCTCAGTGGGCTTGGAGTTAGAAAGATTTCGGATACTTATTTTCTGACCCTGGGGCACTGAACTTCTCTGGGCCTTAGTTTCCTCCTATATAAAACAGGAATCATAATTACCCCTGTCCTGCTTGAGTGATGTGAGGATCAAATGAAATAATCTACAGAAAGTGCTTGCCCACCATGCAGTGCTTTAGACATGTAGCTATTATTCTTAGTGAAGGAACTAGGTTTACTTTTCATTTCCATAGAGAAGGGAACACATAGGTGGGAATAACAATTGTGCTCAAGTCTTCTGTGGGATTTGATGTTGTTGTTATTGTTATCCAGTCATATCAGTTGAGTCTGGCTCTCCAAGATCCCATTTGGGGTTTTCTTGGCAAAGATACTGTAGTGGTTTATCATTTCCTTCTCCAGCTCATTTTACTGTAGATGAACTGAAGCAAAGTTAAGTACCTTGCCTGGAGTCAGCTAGCAAATGTCTGAGACCAGATTCGAACTCAGGAAATGGGGTCTTCCTGGCTTCCTGCCTGACATTCTATCCATTGCACCACCTAGCTGTCCATATGTATAGCTTAAAATTCACTAGGCCTTTTTAGACTCTTTATATTAAATAGATATAGATAGATCTAGATATTATAGATATGTATATACAAATTTACATGTATATATAATATATGATTTTAGCTTGATGTCATGTCTATATATATATATATATATATATTCCCCTATATGCATACACACACATAGTGTGTATGTACACATATGTATATATGTTTGTTTGTTTACTTAACCTCAGGAGACAGAATTGGAAACAATGAATTGAAGATGCAGAAAGAGAGGACTGGACTGATCTGAGGAAAAACTTCCTAACAATTAGAGGTCTCCCCAAATTGAATGTTTTGGGAAATAGTGAGTTCTGATCACTGGAGGTCCTAGAGCCTGGATGGCCATTTAGCAGAGATATGGAAGAGAAGGTTTGATACAGATTTGACTAGATAAAACCAAATGATATTCTATTAGATAATTAAAATCTTCTTCTAGAATATGAACAAGCACCCTTTTTACATGGTGCCATATTCGTTTCTATATAGCTTTTCCTATATTCTAATGTCTGGCTTATATAAAACTTGAACACTCTAAGAAATGTTATGTTTTGATTGATATATGCCACAAAATAGATAACATTTATGAACACATTTATTTTTGCAAAACTTTGAACATGACTTAATTCATGTTCAATTATAGCCTCCCTCATAGAGATGTACTAAACTATTATCTCTGTTTTACAGATGATATGTATGAGGGTCAGAGAGATCAAGTAGGTCTATTTAGACTGATGCACCTAATAATTGTCAGAAATGGAATTTGAACTCAGGTCTTCCTGACACCAAATCCAGCACTTATACTGCTCTACTTAATATATTAAGAACTTATTTTCATATCAGTCTAGGATTATAGAATAGGAATGAAGAAGATTGCAGACTGTAGCTGAAACTCAGGGAAGGTCATTTATTGGCCAAAGTCACAAAGATAAAATCCGAGGCAAGATGTGAACTCAGGTCCTCTAACTCCCAAGAAGCATTCATTTTGTGAGACCCTGAGAAGTAGGTAGTAGTACAGTTATTATTATCTCCATCATAAAAGTAAAAAAGCCCTTCTTTGCTCCAAACTGAGCACCCTACACACTGTGGAATACTCTATATTTTCTCTTTTAGTCTTGCTTTTTCTCTGCCTCTCTTTTTCTTTCTTGCCACCTCAACCTATTCTTTCTCCTTTCTCCTTCCTGCTCCCCCTCTTCCTATGTCTCCCCTCCCTCCCTTCCTTCCCTCTATATTCCTTCCTCTCTCCACACAATATCTATACTATCTCATTTGATGTAGGGGTAGCACTTAGATACAGATAAACATTATATATCAACATACCTGGAACATATTTGCCCCTAAGAGACTTAGCCATCTCATGTGGATGAGGCAGTGGACCTTCAGTCTAGAAAACCTGGGTTCAAATCTGGCCTCAGATACTTACTCCTGTGTGAACCTGGGCAAGTCATTTCACCTTAGTCCATCTTGACTAAATATTAATTAATATTATTGTTATTATTATACTTCTCCTGCTTTGTTTGGTGATCTCTTCATAAAGAATACATCATAGTCCAGGTATATTTGAATGAACCTACTGTTATAAAGGACAATTCCATCCCAGGGATTCTGTTAGAATGTCAACCCAAGAACTTATCTATGGACCACACATTCTGATATCTAGTATATACTATTTACCTTCTCATACAAAATGGCCAAGTTGGATTATAACTTCTATGGTCCCTTCTGACTCTAAATATAAAAATCTTTCTTCTTCTTTTTTCAGCTCAAGGGTGCTTTTTATTTAGTTCTCAGTAGCAGTTGGTCACCTAGTCCCCATTGAGATATTAACTGATAACCATTTACTGTAGAAGAGCCTCTTCCCAAGAGAATTTATCTCTCAATAGAGTCTCTAGAAGACCTCAAAGTCTCCAAAACCCAAAGTAATGGATCTCTATATAATGGAATCTAAAGCCTGAGATGGACTGCCAAGATCTTGTATTTCAATTACTACTTAAGCAGGGATCTCTTCTATAACATCTCTGATAGATAGTCATCTAAGCTGTGACTGAAATCTCTAATTAGATGGCATTTCATGGTAGATATAAGAGTATTTAACTTGAGTCTAGAAGATTTGAATTCAAATCTAACTTCAGATACTTACTGACTGTGTGACTGTTGCCAAGTCACTTAATCACTCTTAGCTTCAATTTCTTCATATGTAAAATGAAGATAAAAATAGTCTTTACCTCAAAGGTCTGTTTGAGAATAAAATGAAATAGCATGTACCATGCTTTGAAAACCTTAAAACATCTATGTAAATGATAGCTTTCTTGAGGCAACAGTATGGTACAATGATAGAGCTCTGGACTTGGAGTCAGGAAGTGCTAAGTTCAAATTTGGCCATTGACCTTTAATAGTTTTGTAGTCCTGGGCAAGTAAATTAACCTGTTTAGCCTCAATTTCCTCATATGTAAAATGGGTTGTTATGAGGATAAAATAAGATTCTATTTATAAAGCATTTTATATTTAAAATTCATGAATGTTACCTACTAGTGATGGGAAATATATCTCAACCCCATTCCCTTTCTGAGTCACTTTCTAATATAAGTAATTTTATTGATCTCTTTATTGATTGGAATTCTACCTCCTTATACCTTTCTCCTAATGGCCCATGTTCTTTCCTCTTGGGCAAGGAGTAAAAGTCTTGTCTGTCATTCATGAAGCCTTTCAAATATTTGAAGACCGGGATCCTCTCTTTATTTCTCTCCCACTGTTAAATATGTTTTTCTCGTGCTAAAACAACCCCAGGTCACTTAACAAATTCCCATATTGTATGGCATGGTAACAAGCCATCACCTTTCTCTTGAAAACTCTCTCTAACCAATGGAAGTGAAAAGTGGAGAGGGCATAGCTTGATATCAGTAGGGGCCACCATTGAGTCCAAAATGATTGGGAGGAAGATAGCTAAACATGTATTGGAATTATAAATTATCAAAGACCTGCAAAGCATTTGTAAGCATTTATCACAAAAACTGTAGGAAACAAGCTACTATTTCTTTGAGGAGAAAGGTAGCCTTGCATCTTGAAGTGCCTCCAGGTAATAATTTTGAATAATATTATACAATAGAAGTGGAGAAATTCTGCTTAACAAGATGGCAGGTAGCAGAGAAGCTGCTATATTTTTGCACCATAAGGCTGACATGACACTACAACTTCATCTACTAAATATAGGCAGCAAGTTAGCTTTTCATATCATTATGCCTTGTTCCTCTGTAATGCAAAGGATGAAGCTAATACTTGCCTGGGGGGGAGGAGGGAGATCAGCTGAACACATTATAACTAGTACAGAGCAGACAAGGAGACCTGCGGCAAAGAGAGGCTGTATGTTTCTATCTCCTGAGCATTCATCACCTGCAGCCACAATCATAGCTTTTTCTAAGCTTAGGACAATCGTTGAGGATTTCAGAAATCCATAGGTAGAATGTTATTACCTAGTCTGCCTTCGGCCTCAAGATAGGCATAGATCTACCCGATTCCTGGTTAATGGGTGGCTTCCCTAGGTTTTTGAGGAATTAAGATCCCAAAGTATCCTACAATGGCCTGTCGCTGCTCCCTTACAGTGCTCAGCATCTATATTCTTTATTGCTCTGCTAAAAGGCTGCTTGCTGCATTTTAGATCCACTAATCGCAATGTTTAGTTGAGCAAAAATAAATGAAAGAGGACTTAATTATATGATGCATGAAGATATGAAGCAGCTCCATGGCCAGAACTCTTCCTCACTTCAAAGGCTGAAGGTGTAGAATTAAGTCAAAGAATTACTAAAATAGCAATGAGTTTCAAACATCTGCCATTGTGTGGCTTTCTCAGAGGGACTAGGCTATGACATGTGTCAGAAGGAAAGGACAATTCTAGTTTTCTAGCTGCTACAGTTGCATAAATAGACTCTCATGGTGCAGGTTCAGCAATGGACATGGAGTCAGGAAGATCTAAGCTCGCATATCGCCTCAGACATTTACAAGTTGTATGACCCTGGGCAAGTTATTTAACCTTTGTCTCAGTTTACTCAACTATAAAATAGAGATGACAATAATAGCATCTCTCTCCCAAATGTTGCAATGATCAAATGAGATAGTGTTTATAAAGTGTATGGCACATTGTAGCTGCTGAAATGTTTACTTCCTTCTTTCCTTCTTTCCCTCCCTACATCCCTTCATTCCAGTATTCACTCCTTTTCTCTTTCATTTCCCCTTTGTTCCTTCCTTTGTTCCTTCTTTCCCTCCTTTCCTTCCTTCCTTCCTTCCTTCCTTCCTTCCTTCCTTCCTTTTTCCCCTCCTTTTTTCCTTCCTTTTTTCCTTCCTTCCTTCTTTCCATACTCTTTTCTTCCTTCTCTCCCTCCCTTCCTTCCTATTTCACTTAGTGATATCAGCTCTCATTGATTCAATTATCATGTCTAAGATGATGACTTTCAAATCTACTAATTGAGCTCTAACCTCTCTGCTGATCTCTAGTCTCTCATATTTAAATCATATTGAGCATGTTGGATTGGATGTCCCATAGACCTTTTTTTTTTAAGTCCTTAACTTCTGTTTTAGAATCTTGAAGTATTAGTATTAGTTCCAAAGCAGAAGAACAGTAAGGGCCAGGTAATAGGAATTAAGTGATGATCTTGGGTCACACAGATTAGAAGTGTCTGAAGTCAAATTTGAACCCAAGACCACCTGTCTGCAAGTCTGGCTCTCTTTTGGCTGAGCCACCTAGCTGCCCCTCCCATAGACATCTTAAAGTCAGCATGTCCAAAACTTAATTTATCATTCTCCCTCCCAAACTTTCTCTCTTTTTAATTTCCTATTACTGTGTATTGGTTCTAAGGCAGAAGAGTGTTAAGGACTAGACAACTAGGGTTAGGCGATTTGCCCAGGGTCACATAGTTAAGAAGTTTGTGAAGCCAGATTTGGATCCAGAACCTCCCAGGTTTAGGGCTGAGCCAGATAGCTGCCCTTCCCTATTACTCTTGAGAACACTACTATATTTTTAATCACATAGGTTCAAACCTAAGTGTCATTATTAGAATGATTCTTTACTCTCATCACCACTTTCTACTCCCCATATCCAGTCTACTGCCAAATCTTATAATGTCTATCTTGTAATAACTCTGGTATATGCCCTCTTATCTCTCCTCTAACACTACCACCACCCTGATATAGACCCTCATCCCCTTACACCAGACAATTGTTATCTCCTTCCGGCTGGTCTTCCTCCTTCAACTCTCTCTCCATTCTAGTCCACTTTCCCTTCACTTATCTGTCAACATGATCATCTTAAAGCAAGGTCTAACCATATCACCTTCACTATTCAATAAACTCCAGTCAATCCCCCGAACTGCAGGATTCAATAAAAAATCCTCTGTTCAGCTGTTAAAGCCCTTCATAACCTGATCCCTTCCTCTGTTTTCAGATGTCTTACACTTCACTCCTCTTACTGTACTCAGCAATCCAGTGGCCTGGCCTCCTGGCCATGGATTTCACGGGAAGAAATGTGGTCACCTTTCCAGGTAGAGGAATTTGCCTTGACAAGAAGGGCCACCTTCCCATATGACATAAAAGGGAAGGAAGAATCTAAATGACTGTGAAATAAGGCAGAAGTAATAAGAAGATCTCATTCCATAGCCTCATTTTTTTAAAAAAGTGAAATATGAAGGGTTAAATGCTAGATGGCTCAAGGGATTGAGAACCAGGATTAAAGAAAGGAGGTCCTGTGTTCAGATCTGGCCTCTGACACTTCCTAGTTGTGTAGCCTTGGGTAAGTTACCAACTGTTGCCTAGTCATTACCACTCTTCTACCTTGAAACAATACACAGTACTGATTCTAAGATGGAAGGTAAAGGTTTAAAAAAATGAAACATGAGCTCACAACTCTCAACTAAATGGATGGGAAGGGAAAGCCATGGGACAGCTTGAAAAAGGATAAAAAAGCTTAAAGCTGCTGGGGTAAATGGAATGTTGAACCAATTAGGGAGGTGTAAATGGATCATCTTATAGCAAATGAGGGTCCAGTGGAGACTGTGTAATCTAAATTTGTAATGGAGCCAGTTAGGATTTTCTCCAGCTTCAATCAGTAGCATTTTAACAGAAATGAAGAAAGCAGATGGTAGTAGTAATCCAAGGCCAGGGCCTGGCAGGGCAAGATTGGTGATAGGATAAATATGGGAAGCTAGGTGGTGCGGTGGATAGACCTAGAATGATGGACCTGGAGTCAGGAAGATTTATTTTCATGATGTTCAAATCTAGTCTCAGATGCTTACTAGCTATATGGCCTGTTTGCCTCAGTTTTCTCATCTGTAAAATGAGCTGGAGGAGGAAATGGCAAATCACTCCATTATCTTTGCCAAGAAACCCCAAATGGGATCACAAAGAGTCAGATATTACTGAAACGGCTCAATAATAACAAAATATGTGCTTTAGCTTAACAGAATTATTTGTGCAGAATCTTTTTTGAATACTCTCTAATCTTCAGACCATTTCCATGGTGCTCCCATGCCACCATCATTCAGGGGACATTTCAATTATAAAAATTCACTAGGATTAATCAGAAGACTAACTACTTTTGTTGAGACACCAGTGAAGGAGAGCCTAGCAGAAGGACTAACTCATCACACAGAAACATAAATATGGGTATATAGTCTAACATGGAGAGCAGCATGGAGTGATAGCAAAAGAACACAGGATGCGTGATCAGGAGACCTAGGTTGAGATCCCTCCTCTGCCTCTTCACTACCGTTGTGGCCATGGACAGATAAGTCAATGTATGTTCCTTGAGGCCGGAATGCTTCTGTTTTTAACTTTATATTTCCTGGACCTAAAACACTTCTTGGAATAAACTCAGTACCAAAGATATACTTATTAGATTAAATTGAATTTGATGAACCTCAGTTCCCTCAACATAGAACATTCTTTTTTTTAAAGTCATACTTTCTGATTGGTCCTTCTGATTTTTGTACTAAGCTAAATGTATTTTGTACATGATCATTAATTTATCTTAACACTTCTTGAGTAATTCTAGATTCTTGAAACCTTGGATCCCAGAGATATGAGGGGAAGAGAAATCCAGTTATAAAAGAAATAAATAACTATGTGTATTTGTTTCCATTTCCCATATTAACCCCTTTTACTCTATTTTCCATGCTTAATTCTTTTTTTAAAAAACCTTTACCATCTGTCTTAGAACCAACTTGGTTCTAAGACAGATAAGCAATGAGGGCTAAGCAATTGGGGTTAAGTCACATAGCTGGGAAGTGTCTGAGGTCAGATTTGAAACCTGGTCCTCCCAATTCTAGGCTTGGCTCTCTATCTGTTGAGCCACCTACTTGCCCCAATAGATCATTCTTTCATTACCAACTTCACAGGGTAGTTGTGAGGGAAGCACTTTGTAAACCTGGACAGACTTTATAAGCTATTAAAGGGAGCTTAGCATAGTATTTAGAAATGCTGATCTGGTTTTAGGGTTCACTGGCTATGTAACTCTGGACAAGTTAATTAACCTCTTGATTCTCTAAATAACTCACTAAAACTAAGTAGCATAGTAGTTCCTATTATGCGTTAGGGAAGAGTTTCCATATAGAAAATTCCATATAGCAAATCCCAGATCCATCTCCATCTCCATTATTATTATAAACTTGAATAGCATAAGAAATGGATTCAGTCACTACCTGGGGGAAGTGGCTTGGACCACTCTGGGGGAGGTTCCCTCAGCTCATCTCCTTTTTTCCCCCTTTGCCCCTTGTACTGCTGGCATCTTATACTTGCATTGTTGGATGAGATGGTATCCACTTATTCTGTGACTTTCAGAGTTGGGAAATATCTTTATGGGAGGCACAGAAGACTGCCCGACAAGCACCATCCATGTGACCAAGTGTAAATGGCATCGTTCCCAACCTGTATTTAAACCAGGGAGTTGAGGAGCATTTCCAATCCACAAACAAGTAGTCCAGTGACATTTCTATTAGTGTAGAAGTAAATAAACACAGTAGAATCAAACTCAGAAAGAAATGAAAAGGACATTGTAGGGTGACCCCTTTCCTCTCTATTAAAGATACACATGCAGGCAGGCAAAAAGTATATACACTGCTTCTGGTATTTATTATAGTCAGCTTCTCAGCTTTGAAGGGCCCTTTGGGATCTTTGAGTAAAATGTCATAACCTTCTCACTGTTGTTTTGGTTTACCTTTTGAGGGACTCATCAAATAGTAAAGATGAATAGTAATGTGCCATTAAAAGCTGGTCACCTGTTTATGTAAGGGCTTTCTAGATAATCTCTGATTGTAAATGGGTGCCAGTCATGAAAAGGAACACTTGATTGACTTCCACCAATCTTTGTTTCTCTGTTATGATAGACCTAAATAGGAAATCAGTGTTGGCCCAAAGGTGACATTTTTCTTCCCCGGTAGGACAGAACCAATTCAGGAACCAGCAAACAAAATCAAACTTCATAAACCAGCAATAAGAATAACAACAACAACAACAACAAAAAGCACCCAGCTGGTCTCTTCATGTTGGGCAATATAACTAGTTAAATGTTTTTTGCATTAGTTATGTTTCACTGATAACTCATGTTATATTTTCAGTCCATTGACAAAATTACAGAATTTCGGAGTTGGAAAGACCACCTAGGTCTAAGGCCACTTCAACAAGAATCTCTTTTACATCATTAATGAGAGAAATCTGGTCACCACTCAGAGACCTAGAGTGGCAGGGAACTGAGTTCTCTTCCTAAGATAGCTCATTACATTTGAGTCAGTCTTAATTATTAGTCAGTTCTTCCTCATTTGGGGTTAAATTTTGTTTTTCCCCAAAGACACTGCTATTGCAGGGCCAAAAAGAACAAATCCTCCTAATCTTATCCTTCTCCTATATGATTTCTGATGATGTTCACATCTCTCTCCTACTATGTCTCATCTCATTCAGGTTAAACATCCCCAGATTCTTTATCTGAACTTTTCTGATTCCTAATATCTTCATCATCCTGAACATCCTGGTAATCTGAAGATGGCTTTAGTTATTAATGATCTTCTCCAAAAGCAGGTTCTCTACCTCAATATAATATTTTAAAAGTGGCTTGACAAGAACAAGGGACAATAAGAATATAAACTCCTTCAGTTTGGGACTTTCAAAAGTGTTCTTAATGTAGGATAAAATCACACATGAGGTGGGGTTTGTTATGTTGTACTATAACCCATGTTGAATTTGTAGTTCAATAAACCTCCTCCATGGTTTCAGGTATGTATTTTGTGCAACTACAATATATCTAGTGTTATATGATATATGTTTTAGAAGATACAAAGAACTATATTTTAATTTGATAAATGTTTATTACACTTGTCATATGCAAACTATTGTGGATAAATAGATAAAGAAATAGTCCCAGACCTCAAGAAGCTCTCAATCTAAATTAAATGGAGAGAGAAATTTATATGTATGCAAATGTGTGCACATACCTTTATAAGACAAGGCTAAGAGGATTTAGAAAGTAGAGAATATGATATGAATTAATGAATGAAAAATAATTTATTTACAAAGCTTACGCTCCAGGAACTGTGCTAAGAAATGGTGATACAAATTGAAAAAAAATAAGACAGTTCCTTGTTCTCAACAAGGTTATATTCTAATGGGGTAAGAAAAATATGGCAAATAAGGAAGGCTGATTTTTTGGGGGGAAGAGGAAGTTCACAGGATGGGTGAATGCAACTATAGAATAATTGATTCTTTCTTGAATGAAAGAGCTAATTTTGAAGGGTTAAGGAGCATGAATGGAATGTACCTCAATATTCAATAGGAAGTTCCTGATGGTTGTTAAGCAGGCAAATTACATCATTAGAAATATGCGTTAAGATGATTTTGCTAACTTTATGAAAAGTAAATTGTAGAAGAAAAAGATGAAAAGCAAGGTAACTGGTTAGGAAGCCATGTCAATAACATAGGAGAAAGGAGATAAGAGCGTGAATAAGGTTGATGGCAATGTGACTAGATAGATGATGATAGGTATACCTGATATTGAGGAAGTTCAGTTGACAGCAGTGGAGAACTAATATGAGCCTCTTCTCAAAAGGCTTACTGTCTAGATAGGGAGGGATACAAAATTAAGGTACAAAAAAACTGGAGAACAATTTAGTGTTGGATTGTGTTATAGTAATAAGTGCAATCATTGTTCAGAAAAGTGAAAACTCCAAGTAGACTGGATGCTCAGAGTTTCATGAGAAGATGGGATTTGAGCTTGATATTGAAAGATGAGTCTGATATATATAATGTAGTAAGAGGTCAGAAAAGCAATAGGAGTAAAAGAATGACAAAGTAAATGAGTGTTTTCCAGGAGGAGTAAGTAGATCTGCTTACATTGAAGAGTAGTTGTAAATTGGTATAACAATAGCAGCTAAGGGGTCAGATAGCTGGTGTCAAACCAGCTAAATGAAGAGCCTAGAATGGCAGGAAATGGAATTTAGTCTTGAGGTAGATTGAAATGAAGGCTTGATATTAGGGTTGTAACTGTTTAATGAAGAGATTAGAGGAAGGGATTAGAGGAAGGGATAGAATTTACATAGATATTTGTTTCCTACATCTATAGTGACAAGGGCATGGATTGAGAAATTTTATTGTGAATGAAAACAAAAGGGATGAGACAGAGAGAAATGTCAAAGGAGGAAACAACAGGAGGTGGATTAAAACATTACCTCTCTGTCTCTATAATAAAAGGAAGGGGTCCAAGGTAATTCTAAGGTTTCCAGCTTTGGAGAGAAAGGCATTGTGGAGGATCAAATAGCTACTTCCAAGAAAATGATAATTATAACTCAAATTTCCTCAGTGACTTACAAAGCCCTTTTCTCACAATAGTTCAGTGAGATAAGCGGTACACATTGCTAGTAGAGGTATGAGCCATTTCACTGATGTCACACAAGATTCAAATCTCTTGACCCCAAGTCCAGAGGATCACAGGATTTAGAGCAGAAAGATATCTAAAAAGTCAACTAATGCAGCCCCATATAATAAAGGAATCTAAGACCCAGAGAAGATAAATGACTTATCCAAAGAAAGTGTGAGAGTTGAGAATTGAACCCAGAGTTGGGATCTGTTTCCAAATCCAGAACTTTTTTTTGGCTATACTATTGTTGTCTCAAGCTTAGGTTTCTAGGGCTATACTTTACAGATACTATATTATTTTCCTCTTTTTATTTGAAAATTGAATTTTCACTGTACTATGAAATAAGCAGGAAAGTGGGTCAGTGAATAGAACGTTAAATCTGGAATTAAGAAAACCTGAGTTATGTTCTCAGATACTTGTTACCTGAGTGATCTTGGGCAAGTCACATAACCTCTTTATGCCTTAGTGTCCTCAAATGTAAAATGAGGAAAATAATAGCACCTATCTCACAAAGTAGTTGTGAGGATCAAATAAGATAATACAGAGTGTTTATTAGCATAGTGCTTAGCACATAGTAGGGGCTTAATAAATGCTTGTTTACTTCCATGATACATTTTACCTCTGAACATCTGAGCTTGAAGTGACAGTAGGATGAACACCTAAGGAGAAATGTCCTGTAAATATTTAAAAAGAAAAGATGAGTCCTATATGCTTGACTGTAGAAATGGAAAATAGATTTGAGATTTATCTACACAGAGGCGATAGTTGAAGCCTAGTTGTAGAGCAGCTTCCTAAATGAATCTAGAGAAAAAAGAATGAGGGTGTTGGCTTAGTCTTTGTAAATACTCACAAATTAGAAGGTGAGTAGATAAAAACCAAACAGACAACCAAAAATGAAAAGTAATGGTCAGAAATCTAAAACAAGAACCATGAAGAGGTAATTTCTTCAAAACACAAAAGAGAAGGCTGTTTCATGTTGGCCACCACCAAAGGGAGGTCAAAGAAGATAAAGGAAAAAAAAGCCAAGTCACTGGTAATCTTTGAAAGAGCCATTTCAATAGTAGTAGGAACTGAAAATAGAATATGAGTCTAATATAGGAAATGGAAATAAATATACAGATTTTTTATTTTATTACCAAATTTCTTTTCCCCTCATGCTCTGGAATCCAACATTGCAAGAATCTAGGATTTTGGGTACTATTACAATAAAATAAAAATCAGGTACAAAACACATTTCATTGAGTAAGAATCAGAATGACCAATCCACTTCTATATTGTGAAAACAGCCACAACTACTTTTCTCCATCGTTTTTGTGTTATCAATCCATGTGAAACTAGATTATATAAATCATCTATTGTTTCATATACACAGGTGGATTTAATTAATCAGCATCCTTTCATCTTATGAATAGGTTACCCCAAAACTTACTTATTCCCCCTCCCAATTATATTGAAATCTACTCCTTCCACCTCACAACTTGGAAAGCTCCTAAATTTTCCTCCAATTAGAAACTAGATTTCCTAATTTTGTGTCCTGAATTGTATTGTGGTCAATTGCTTTTATTTTAATTAACTACATTTTTTAACATATTCGATTAATTTATTTTCAGGTTAAAAATTTGCTTTATACTTTGCTTGGGGTATTTGTACTAATGGGGGAGTCCACTGACCGTTGCTTTCCAACTACCTAGCCAATAAATAACTGACAATTAAACTTTTCCTCAGTTATTATTATTTCCAAGTTATAGTAGGAACTTCTCCACCCATTTACTATGCACAGAGGCATAACCCAGTTTTAATCCCTTTTGTATCAAACTGTAGTATTTTTTAAGCTCTCTCTCATTCTAGTCTAACAGTGTTCTTATTTTCTTTCCGTAACTTTTTTTTTGCTCATTCCTTTATTTAATTAATATTTCTTCTTGTCTAGGAATTTATCTTACTTTGCTACCCAAAGTAGCCCATCTGCTGTCATTTTGAACCTGTGGGAAGCTCGTCATCAACATGATGGTGACCTTGACTCCTTGGCCTGTGCTCTTGAAGAGATTGGGAGGACACACACAAAACTCTCAAACATTCCTGAAACTCAGCTTGAAGAACCTGACTTCAGCTATAGCAGGCAAAATGGACTTTAGTCCATCTCCTCTCATGGACAGACCGATGGCCAGCTTTGTGACTTTTTCTTTAGGCGGGGAGGAAAGAGGTGGCTTTTGGTCCAATGCTTTTTGGGAAAACTCAACTTCATTTATAATCAAAGAGGGACATCACTTGAAGAAACTGAAACTGACTTGGTAAATCAGGTTAATGTTGGGAAGGTTCAAGCTTGCATCCAAAAGGCCCCACTGTCCCATCTGAATTAATGCCTACTTAACTCTTGGCCAATTCTGCAGAGTTGAAGTGGAAAAAGGGACACATGTTGCCTTTAAAGAGGCTCACATTTTTGGGATTGTTAATGAGTCAAAACATATCAGATGCCAGCAAAATAGAGATTGAATAAATGTATAGTTTGGAAAAAGTTTATAAAGTAACGATGTTCCCCAAGGGCCAAATTATTCTGATATCAGTGTCAGATTGTTGTTTTTTTTAAACCAATTGATATTTGTAATGTGGGAAATAAGTATAAAACTGGCCTTCATAAGTAACAATCTTGCCAGTCCATTTCAACCATATCACAAGCAAGAAATGAGCATCTAGAACTCAGAATCTATGTAAGTCACACCAGCACCACCTCCCAGACTAGCCCATACCCCCTGCCCCCAGCTTAGACAAGGGCCACTAGGAGGAAGAATAGGATGATTAATTGTTTAACTCTATCCTCTAGTCCTTCCAAAAGCCAAGATTCACCTCACTGCTTCCTGCCATTTCTCCTCAATGCAGAATAGCAAAGGACTGTTTCCAGGTGTATCCATGACCACAGTTAATCATCACTTCACGGTGACTTAGGATGACAGCCATTGCTCACAATTCTATAAAGCAAGGCCCCCAACCCCACCACCTCTACTCACAGCTGAGCCACATCACTGCAGTAGAATCAAATCCCTTATAACACAGCTGGGTATTGGCTTTGGACATGAACCAAGTCAGTTTACTTTCCAGGAAACAGCTCCATAAGCTGAAAGCCTCAAAGAGCCTAGTTCATTTAAAAGATAGTAAGTGTTAGCCAGATCCCCCCAATACCACCACAAGAAAATGGAGTTGTACTCTAAGTTTTTGATGAACCCTACCAGAAATGTTTCTTTCATTTTTCTATCATTGAGGTTTTACAGATAAATTTGCTCTCTACTAAAATTACTTTCTCCCTAGGAAATTTCCCATTTGGGGAGGGGGGGGGAAGGAGGGGAGTCAAAATTATTTACTTTGGATAAACCTGGTATATATTCAATTTAATTAAATGCATATTTAAGTGCTTAATGAGTATGAGGCACTAAGAAAAAGAGGATAAAAATGAAATATTCCCCATCCTCAAAAGGACATAATACAAGCGATAGCACTGCCCTCAGTTCCCTCATTTAGATGTTTTTCTGGCAACACCATAAAAGTATATAGTTAATTTTTAGTTTTGTGGGGGAAAAGTAGTTTTAGTTGCCCTAAAATAATTGAAATCCACAAAAAATTCAAGAACATTATTTTAACCTTCTTTCCCATAAAACCTTTTTGACCAGAGTTTCACGCAAAGTCAAAAAGGTTCTCCCTAGCTATGCTTATGAGGACGTACTAACTCAAAGGGTAACATTTCTGGCATGTCAACAGAAGAAAGGAGAAGGAGGCAGGAACCTGAAAAGGCCCACAAGTTGGATAAGCAGACCCTAACTTTCCAGAAGTACTTGGTTTTACCAGCAACAGGGGGAAAGGAGAAAATTTACAATATCCAAAGAGATGAAAATAACGAACTATATAAATGTGTAAGTTTATCCAAAGAACAAGCTTCCTGAATACCTATTTAAATGTGTAATTATCTTTTTTTAGAGCCCTTTAAAAAATCCAAAAATCATGTCACAAGGGAAAGAGTCTAAAGGCTTGGAATTTACGACGCCATATTTAATACAGTCTGGTGCATATTGACTCCTGCATTGGCTTTACTATGTCATATTTAGCAGCATAAGGCTTTTCTCAGGAACTGAATGGATTATTGTACAGAACAGACAAAACCACTTAGAACTGTCAAACCTATTTTCTGAAATACTGTCTCTAGATCAGGAGAATGCCCTTTTCTTAATAGTCTTCAACATGTTTATCCCTTATAGGGAACAATGGAGAGAAACCATGAAAGTATAAATCATTTGACATCTCTGAAATAGTCTCTTGAAGAGGCAGCATTGGGCAGAGTCAATCATCAAAAGAAGTATAGAACTGACTTCCTAGGAGGAGGGTTTGGGGGAGATTTGGCAGAGCAGCTGTTTTCAACTCCTCAGAGAAAGTAGAAAGTACCCCGATCTTTTTTTTCTGTCCTAATGTAGGACACTCAGAATTTTTCTCTTCTCTCCTGAATGGGCTTCTAAACATTTAATCCATTAATGTGAATTAAGACAGACCTTGAATGACTCTTAGCATTTTAAAAGAGTGCTCTTGAATTTGGCAACAGACCCAAAATTTAAATAAGGCTAACAAGAATTTATTTTGAACATTTAAAGGCAAAATGGGGCCATTTTTACTTTCTGAATATTAATTCAGTGGACTTTTTTTTCAACTGTGGCTTTCACACATAGGCTCATCTGATAAAGAGACAGACTATTCCTTAAGATCATCAAGCCCAACATTCTTATTTTGTGAATAAGGAAACTGAGGCTAAAAGATTGACTTAAGAGGCAATTGATCATTTTAGGCAATGTCAAAGGAAATAAAATCCTGTTTGAATATTAATTAAATGTACAAACAAACCCTTTGATTTATTCTTTCTCCTCCTTTCCACCTCCTTCCCCTTTTTATATATTAATCTCCCTTCTTTGGATATCAGATGCAGAAAAGGGTAAAGTTGAATTCTTGCTACATTTATAATCATTTAGCAATGTGGCAATGGACATTCAAGAAGAGAACTTGCAAGATTTACAGAGCAATGTGCTTTAGGGGCAGATCAGATAAAGCCTTAGATCAGTGATGGGCAAACTTTTTAAAGAGGGGGCCAAAGGAAAGGAAATGCTCATCTGTCAGTCTGTTTCTAAGGCAACTCTTTTGAAGTTTCATTGTATTGTATCCTACTCATTGTATTTGTCAGATTAGGAATAATGTCAGTGGCCAGATAGAACATTTCAGGGGGCCACATCTGGCCCGCCTGCCATAATTTGCCCATCAATGCCTTAGATCATCATTTGAACCTTGGACTGTTTATCCCAACCTAAACCATAATATGTTCTTTGATGTTTGGCCATCCCCACACTGAGACCAGCCAAACAAATGCCCCTCTTGAAAGAGATTTCACTTGTCATTCCGAGGCCTTATTTTGATAAACTGTATTGGTCATCCTTTGTCCTGGGATTATGCACTGGTAAAAAGCAAGAGAGAAAAAAAAGACAGAGATAGAGGAAAAAAAGAGAGACAGAGAGATACAAAACCCGTTAGTATTTGGTGGCCTATTTTAGAAAATGTCATGATGTGTCCTATGCCACCCCCTGCCATTTTTGATCCTGTGAGTAATTTAAAACTAATAGTCATACTTTGAAAATGACTTATAATTATGTCACCAAAATGGTACACTTCATAGTTTTGCCAGACTGCAGCATCATAAAATTAATTTATGGGTTTTACAACATTGCTTGTGCAGTCTGACTAGTTTACATTAAAATCCTTTAAGCCAAAAGGAAGCTTGCTCTGTAGATTTAAATGCAAACTTCATTTACCGGTGCACGAAGTCCCATAAAACTGGGATGTACTCCCACAAAAATTTTATTGGCCTTTTTGTAAGAGATGAAAAAGAATTGACACTGTTCTCTTTAAAGAGGGGAGGGGGGACTTTTTATTATTATTATTTTTATCTACAAAAGCAGCTGTTATCCTTTGCTGTGGCCTATACATTTTTCTTTCAGGAAATTCTGAGAGAAGCTATTAAGTTTAAATCACTAAAACAGGGGTTTTCTTTGGATTAAAATCTCTGGACTTGAAGACTTGAAGAACTTGTCTCTCTGAAAGATGTTATCTTAAAAAAAGAAGTAGAAAGACATGGCATATTCATTCCCTTTCAGAAAGCATTCTCCTGATGCCAAACTTATAGCAAAGGTATCTGTGAAGTTAGAAAATATTGTGAAATATTATCAGTGCAATGTTCTCTTTCCCCCTTTTAGTCATTTCTCTTTTCTGTCTATTAGTAGTGGGTCAAGCTGCTCTCTGTAAATGTCTTAAATAATAGAGTTGATGGATACAGTAAAGGAAAAGTTCTCCCAGAGGCTTTTGTTCCAGGTGTAGCAAGTTCAAAAGAACTGCAGATGAGCTAGAAATGTGCCTCTATGGCCTATTATATGGCTCAGTTTCATTATTTTTTCTTCATGTAACATTGGAAGATTCTGTCTTTCTTAGTATCTCCCATTGTCTTTATTAGAGATAAGAGCCACATAGAAATGGGAGAGCAAAATGTTGTCCTAATAATAGTGGCATTAAAAAAAAAATTAGTAGCCCTTGGTGTTAGTTGCCATAGCGCTGTATTTGAAATCAATGCTTTAGCTAAAAGCTGAATGGCCGCGGTTTCCACTGTTTTGTCCTTATAGAAGTTTTCAGAACAACAATCAACAGTGTATTTTGTCAACTGTCACAAAAGTGAAACTGTTAACTGATCTTAGATGTGTTTGCATTTTCTTTGTGTGTTTTTTTGTTTCTTAATGATTTTAAAAGCTGCAGTTTACCAAGCTGTTTGGGTGTATTAAACAGCATGTGGTGTTTTTGCAAGCAATTCTAGGCAGGCTAGGGTCCACCACATGGTCTTCTTACATCCCCATGGCCGGGTCATCTATCAAAGCAGGATGGCAATAGGAAGAGAGAATTTTTTCTATTAATAAAAGGAAAAAGGATGGAAGACCAACCCTAGCCAATTAGTCACTAGTGTGTAGTATTGTAAACTGAAGTAGGGAGTTTAACACACATAGAGTAAGTGTAGTTTTTAAGCAGCTGCTTAGCTTTTTTTTTTTCTCTTGCTGTGAAGACCATGGATTTGGAATGTCCTCATGAGGTGGGCCTAGGAAGTGAACATCAAGCTTCATGTCTTAGAACCCACCCACCATCTGAACCCAAAGATAAATACAGGCAGAATGCTTGATGGTTACATCTGTACTTTTAGGAGCATTTTCTCCCCCTCTCTACTTAAATAAAATTGAAATTGAGAAAAAGTAGTTCAACATGAACCATACCACTGTCCCTAAAAGATGTAGCATTTAATGATCATGATAGTATCTTACAGAAAAGCACGCCATTCTTTTCATGAATGACTGCAGTTTTGTGTGTGTTAAATATTGTTAAAATGGGGGAAAATGCCCTTTTAACCTGTTTCCCAACCCATTGGACAATGGTCACATCATTTCAAGCAAGAGTCAATATAACAACATTTTAGCACAATAAAAGAAAATAGGACATTTCCTTGGAGTGTAACATGATTGAATTTTAACTTCAGAATCCTACATCTTTAATGATGGAGAGAAAGCATTAGCATTTTGGAGATGGGAAGCATGCCTGAGGTCATGTAGTCTAATGATTTCCAAAGAGAAATAAATTTAATTCAATTCAACATGTATTGGTTAAGCATCTTCTCTGGGCAAAAATGCTAGTGAAAATAAAGCCCCCAAATTATATATTTCTTCCTTCCCTACATCATCCTTGACCCTATACTGTCTTGGCCAAAAATTAGGTATAATTCTGTTTAAATAACATAACTGACCATATGACCTCCTAGGAGTCTTCCCAGCTCTATGATTTAAGAATGTGAGGGCAATTTGTAAGTAAACTGTCATTCCACAAGACACATTGGTCATGGCAAAGAGAACAAAGCCGAGAAATAGCTCCAGTGGTACTCTTCTATTCTCCTTTCCTAACTAGTTCTAATTGTAGAACATATGGCAACTCAAGCAGCATTAACCCAGGCCTGCATTGAGACTTCTCTTAGAGAATCAAGAACAAAAATCTGTACAACTTGTCATTACTCTGTGACCTTGCCATTGATCCTCCCATGCATTCAGGGATATCAAACAATATGGAAAGAGAATCTACTCCAAGTGACCAAATTTCAGACCAAAAAATTCCCCTTGCCCTTTCCAAAATGTAATCAATCTCCTGCTTCCTCTTGTCCATAACTCCTGGTGGCATTTAATTGTTCTTTGGGGTCTATTACATATACCCCCTCATTACACATTCACATGCACACAAAGACACAAAAGTGTGAAAACACATAGGGAAACAGCGTCTTATTCTCCTGACTCAAATACAAATAATGAAACCAATTCTTTTTCCTTTTTTTTTCCATTTCTGTATTGAAGAAACTTCAGAAGATGTTTTTGATTGTTTGTTTTTTTTTGGGGGGGGGAGAATTAGTATATTTTTCCCCTTTTGGTAGTGGTGCAGTATGGGGTTGGTCTGCAGGCATTTTCTAAAGAAGTGACTCTGATCGCCCTTTCTCACCTTACTCTATGTTTTATTTAAATGTGTTCAGAGCTGGAAGACAACAGAAACAACAAAGATCTGGTTGAACACTTGGTTTGACATGAAGCTGAAGGAGCAAGCAAGCCAGAGAAGATAGTTTGAATAAAGCATGGCCTTGGCTTCATACCACACTTTCTGTGCCTTGTACTATCAATGTAAATTCTGAATGTTGTACAGTAAATACTTGGATGGACTCCTTAGAAAAGGCTGCACTGGCTTCTTTTTCAGCACATGTACATATATATAAATATATATACATATATATATTTGGTAATGCCCAACAGCTGTGTTATATTGTATTGAAAAAATGGACAGTTTGGATGTTTTATGTAGAGTTTGCAGAAATTGGATGGCTACAGACTTTTGAAGAAAAATGTACAGACATAAATTACTGCATATTGGTTATTTATGAATAAAGAGTCTTTTATTGACATCTTAGATTACTACATGAGTGGCACCTTGAAATCCTAATGAGGTTTCTTCTTTACAGGGCTAACAAGATGAAATACTCATCACAACAGTAATTTCCAATGAATTATAAATATAAATATCCTGGCCTCAATATGCCATTTCCCCTCTGCTACATCATCAGAAAAAAATGGGACAGAGAAGGAAAATTACCTTTCCCCACATTATTCTCATATTTTTTGGAAAGGAGAAAGTTAGAAGTAGGTAGCTGAGCAGACTTCCTGGTGAGGTCAAAAGTTTGGTGGTTAATGTTGCAGAATATTAGAATTGTGATGGTTGTACAACTCCCAGGTCCTTCAATTTGTTACTCCCTAGAATATCCTGAGAGCATTTTTTAGGTTTTAGACTTAAAAAAAACAATTTTGTATTCTCTGATTTTAGAGGGTAAAAGAAAAAAAATTAAAGGAAAATGCATTCACTCCAACCACTGGTCCCTGCCCTTATATTATAGAAAAAGTCCAGATATTTCATTTGTCCAATCCCCAAGTCACCAGCCTCAACTACTCACTTGAAGAGTTTTATCTAAACACGTATATTGAGAGAAGGGAAGCAATGAATGAGGAAACGTTACCCAACACAATAGCTCAACTTCCTCCTAGACCACAATGTTCACTGCTTTACTTTAACCTGGAAAAGGAAAAAATGTATATACACATCCATGTATATTTTATATAATATGAATTATATATTATGCTTATATATACATATGGGTGTGCATATATGTGTGTGTATATCTATAAAGTGAGATTGAGATGTACACACAAACATAGCTTACTTGCTTTTGAATAATAATTATATATTGGGGCAATTTTTGAATAATAATTATATATTGGGGCAATTAGGTGGCTCAGTGGATAGAGAGCCAGGCCTGGAGACAGAAGGTATTGGGTTCATTTGTGGTCTCAGACACTTTCTAACTTCGTGACCAAGTCACTCAACCTGAATTGCCTAGTCCTTACCACTCTTTTGCCTTGGAACCAATAGTTAGTATTATTTCTGAAACAGAAGGTAAGAGTTTTAAAAAGTTTCAATAGTATTTTCTGTCTTTTTACTTTAGAGGTTATAGTTATAGTCAGTATAAAAACAGTACTTTGGACCAAAGGTTCCAATTTTTTTGTCTTTTTCTTCTCTACATAAAACATATTTCTACCTATCTGTTTTGTCTTTGCTTTTTACATTATGGATAATGAGTCACACAACAAGGAAGCTGGAATCAATCATTGATCTCGAATTAGCCACATTTGGTATGAAATAAAATGGCAAGGAAACAACTTTAAAGAACAGAACCTCTGGCTTATATATTCATTCTCTTGAATGGAAAAGCAGAAGGGGAAGGAGGAGGAAAAGATACCATTCACGAGAATTCTAAATTAGGAGGAAGTTCACTAGCAATCAGACAAGCCCCATATTTTGCTCACCACTCTAACATCTGCCTTGGATGAAAGTTCTAACCCCAACAATGGAAGACAGTTGTATTGAATACCTGCCCTGGCCAGTCACTACTCTTTAACATTAACCCCCAATACCTATTTCCTTTACTCCTTTCTCTTTCAATCACTTAGTTCCTTCTTTCTCCAGCCTTCCATGTGTGTCTTCATGCATATTTATTCTCCCATTAATGTCTGGGGTTCTCCCAGAATGAGGAAAAAAATACTATCATTAGGAATTAAAATTCCTGAAAACACATGTAGCTAGATACAAAGAATCTTTTCTTTTCCCCAGTGACTCAGAGGTTCTTAATTTGTGTTTTGTGGTAGAAGTCATTGGCAATCTGCTGAGCCCTATGATCCCCTTCTCAGATTGTTTTTAAGTGCATAAAATAAAATACAGGAGATTAAAAGGGAACCATTTACATTAAATATAATTAGAATTATTATCATCATCATTATTATTTATTATTATTATTTTTAATTTCATGGACTGCAGGCTAAAAAACTTTTGCTGTAGAGAAATTTGTTCTCTACCTCCAACTTTACTACCCAAAGAAGCAAACAAACAAACAAAAAAAAAACCCACCTTGAACATAAGGCTTATTTTAGAAAGTGGTTGTTTCTTCTCCAATTAATAAAGCCCAATGGTCTTTTATCTCTTCTTTCTCTTCTCTGCATGCACTCTCATGTATTTGCTGAAAAATCTTGTCTCTTTGGGAACACATAACTTAACCAACATTTTATCACACAGTAGCAAAGTCATTTTTTAAATATTTGATACAGCCTGATTTCCTTTAGCAATCCCCTATCCCCAATCTCTTTTGCACTACTTCAGATTCAACTTGAATAAATTGGTGATTTGATCTGTGTGGGTGTGCCATTCACCCTTGCTTGAAGACTGCAATTCCTCTTCACCTGACCAACTTGCTTTCAGAAGTTTCTGTAGCATAAGATAAAAATAAAATAAACTCCACCTCCTGTTCAACTCTTTGGCAATAAATGTATTCTGTATTTAACCACACTGATAGGCTAGTGATTTGGCTAATAAGTCTAATCCTTCTTCCACAGGACAGCCTTTCTTGTACTCTCTAAACTTTAGTCTATTCCTCCAGTCTAATCACTATATTCCTTCCATTGAGCCTTATATGACAAGATATCGAACTCTTTTACTATGCCAATTACCCTCCTTTGGATGTAGTTCACTCATTAAAATCCTTTCTAAAGGGGCAACTGGGTATCTCAGTGGAAATAGAGTCAGGCCTAGAGACGGAAGGTCCTAAGTTCAAATCTGACCTCAGACACTTCCCAGCTGTGTGACCCTGGGCAAGTCACTTGACCCCCATTGCCCACCCTTACCACTCTTCCACCTAGGAGCCAATACACAGAAGTTAAGGGTTTTAAAAAAAGGAACAATATAAAAAAAGGACAAAAAATCCTTCCTAAAATGTGGTTCCCAAAACTGAACATAATATTACAGTTGTAGTGTGTCCAAATCAGAGTATAGTGGAGTCATTAGCTTCTTAATCCTTAAACATTATGCTTTTGTTTCCTCTTTCCCTGTTCCTTACTACATTGCAATATTCTGCACTCGGGCATTTCTCAAAGTACAAACCAAAAAAAAAAGAAAATTTAATTTTAAATAAAAAATTGTGTGATATCCTAAAGATCAGTTGAGAGACTAATTTATTAAATAATATATAGGTGAATGAATTCATTTCCACCCAGATCCCCATCATTTCATATAAGAAGCAAAGTTCTGCAGTGCCCTTGTATCAAACTCAAATAACAATGGAGCCAAAAAGATCCCTGTGGGTTACATATTGACTTAGTTTTAAAATGTAACGTTAATTTTTATTGTATTTTTATTTTGTTAAATATTCATCATTTACATTTTAATCTGTTTCAGGCCCACTGGGGTGTGTTGCTGGTGCAATTGTATGTTAGATAGCTCTGATGTAGGGGAAATGGCACTAGACAAGAATTCAGAAGGCTCCACTCTCTATGCTCACAAAGTTAATCAGGGAATTCTCCATACTTACCAGCTGGATGTCCCTTTTTGTAAGACATTCTCTCTAAACCTCATTTTCCTCATGGGTAAAATAAAGATAATATGTCTAGCTTTGCCTACTTCATAGGGTTATTGTGAGGAATGTTTGAATTTAGCATATCTTATAAAATGTGAATTACTATACTAATGTAAAGAAGCCCACGTTATCATTGTCATCACCATAATTATAACATTATCCTATCTGAAAATTAAACAAACAGGAAGACATTCCTAGGAACTAAAAAAAGAGAAAAACAATAGTAATTAGTGCTTCAGGGGAATGTGGTCTATATTATATCTTACTAAAATATTTCCTTGTTTTCTATCCAACTCAGTTCAATTCAAATTGTAGCCAAACAAAAGTTGATTTACACATAGCTTCTGTAAGTAATCATATAGTTCCCAGAATCAGAAAGACCCATTGGACTCTCCCCTGGGCTGACTACAACTTGAGTATCAGACTCAATGCCTACATTTTTCAAAAATGGGAAGGTCCTCCCTGCTAAAGAGAGGTTAGAATAGTTCTGTTTGGCCCTAGAAAGCAGAACAAAATATATTGGGGAAATTTCCTAAGAAACACAGACTGTTGAATTAGGAAGTATTGAGTCTACCATCACTTCTTCATGGAGGGGCTAATTATTCCTCATACTGTGTGTACAAATTATATCTTGGAGCTCCCTTTGAGGTCTGAAGTTCTTTGATGTTGGGATTCTATGAGTCAACCGGAATATATGACCCAGAACTAAAGAAATGGTTTATGTTGACCACATTCAACCTTTATAATCTTTATAATCATATTCTCTTGGTTCTATGGTCCTATCCATTGTCTTTCCCAGGAACTGTAGAATTTCACTTTTTATTTTCATGTTTTGGGCCAGAAATATCAGAATTTGACTCACATATAAATATCCTCAACAAAAGGAAAAACCTTTAGTTTCCGGGCAAGCACTCAGACATATCTTCAGATTTAGGACAGCCTATATTTAACATGACTAAAAAAATAAAGAAAGAAGATGCACGCAACTTTCCTATTATCTCTGATGAACTTCATTTCTCCTCCATAAATCTGTGGAGAGAGCCTTGTTGTCTCTTATATTCCTGTAAAGTCAAACAAGCATCTTATGGGTGTTTTGAAATTGTGCTAGACACTGTAGATGAAAAGAAGAAAAATAACATAAGTCCCAACCTGCAGTCTATTCATTTGAATAGAAAAGGATCAGGGATTGATTTGGGATTCCATTTCACATATTCATTCCCTGTGTCTCTTAGCTTATCAGTGTTCAACTAATTCCTGTTCTCTGGTGCCATCAAAACCACAGTTCCTTTTAATGACTATCAGGAGGATCTATAGATATCCTGAAGCAAAACAGAGACTCTTCAAAAATAGAGATGGAAACAAAGAAAAACTATAAGGGAAATATGGATATACTAGGGATCTATGATCTCCTCTAAGAGGATATTACCTTTAATTACACAGATATCAAAGCAACCTTGTCTGCCTAGGCTGAGACTGGTACACAACAGATAGAGCACTGGGTCTGGAGTCAGGAAGATCTGAGTTCAAATCATGCCTCTCACACTTATTAGTTGGGCAAATTATTTAATCTCTGATGGTCTGTTTCTTCAACTATAAAATGGAGTTAATAATAAAACCTATCTCTTAAGGTGAGAGGCAGCTATTGTTTGGGAATTAGAGCATTAGTCCTGCAGTCAGGAAGACCTGAATTCTAATACAGCCTTATATATTTCCTAGCTGTGTAAACTTGGACAAGTCACTTAATCTTTTTATGGCCAGGAGGCAGCAAGGCTGCTCAGTAGATGGTCCAGCCTCAGCTACTTCCTAGCTCTGTGACCTTGGGCAAGTCACTTAACAGCAGATTTCCTGACAAAAGGATCCATCAGCTCCACTGGAAAAGGAAATGGCAAATTGCACCATTGTCCTTGCCAAGAAAACCCCCTGGATAGTTATGGCCCCTGGAGTCACAAAGAATCAGACACCAATGAATGACTGAGCAACAACATCTCTCAAGAATCAAATGAAATAATATTTTTAAAATACACTTAGCAGTGTTTGGTATATGACCACTACTATATACATGCTTATTCTCTCCCTTTTTCTTTTCCCTGTGTCTTCCCCACAGTGAACACAAAAGGCCATTCACCCAATATGTTTGGGTTCTTTCTTATTTTCTCATAACATTGCAAAGATGTGCACGGAAGGGACCTGGTAATGTGGAAAGACCAGAGGTTCTGGTATCATTATCTAATTCTGAAACTTACTATTTTGTGACTTTGGGCAACTTAGCCCCCTTAAGTCTCGGTTTCCAAGGCTGCATGATGCTGAGTATTAGAGAACATGGGCTATTTACTCATTAGCCATCACTATCGATATTCAGTAAGTTCAACTTCTTTGTCAGTTATGGCTTTCTCTAATGATATCCTTTACCCAGGTGGTGTTAAATTAAAATAGAAATGAAGGTTTTTATTCCATACATAAGCATGTGTGTAGGCAGCATAAGGATTTAGTTGTAATATGAAATGTTATCTATGTTTTATTGTATTATTATTTATTTTGTTAAATATTTCCTAATTACATCTTGTCTGGTACATGAAGTACTTGGATGTTTTGGAGGCTGTTTTCTGATATAATTACCCCACCCTCACAAAAAAAGAAAACCCAAGCCTAGAAGGAATAAAAAGTTCTTCAAAACAAAAACATTGACATCTGTTTGAATCTTATACTCTGTGGAATTATTTTCATATTACACCTAGTTCTCCCTGTTCCTGGGTAGAATCACCAAGTATTAGAATTGAGACTTGAAGTGACCTAAGTGGTTATCTAGTTAACCCCCTCATTTAAGAAACTGAGAGTGAGAATTCTGATGAGCTCATGCCTCCCTAAAATTATTAAGGTAAATTATGATCATCTTATTTTCCAAAGGGTTCCATAAAAGTCCTCCTAATTTTATGTCCTTTTGTGAAACAGAGAGGACTCTGAGATCTTATTCTTTTTTTAAACTCTTAGCTTCCATCTTAGAATTGATTCCAAGTATTAGTTCCAAGGCAGAAGAGCAGTAAGGGCTAGGAAGTGGAAGGTTAAGTAATTTGTCCAAGATGACATTGTTAGGAAGTGTCTGAGATCAAATTCAAACCCTGGACCTCCAGTTTCCAGGACTGGCTTTCTATCCATGGAACCACCTAGATGCCTCACCCTGGAGTTTTCTTGAAGGCTTTGCAGAAAGAATCTGCAAAGATTTCAAATATGAACCCCATAATAAACTACATGCTTATTTTCCTCCTAGTTAAACATGCGGAGGCTTGTTACCTGGTTGGTCATAGCATAATGTTTGTTACAGTTACTTTATTTTTTTTTTCTTTACTAAATTCTCATAGGCCACAAAGAATTTTTGTAGGTTGAGGGAAGAATCAAAAGAAACTCAGTTATCAATGCTGAAAGAAATGGAACATTTATAGATGACATAATAGAGACTTAAAAAATTTCAATGGCTTAGAGTGAAACAAATATAGATATTTTATATCAATGCAGTCAAACTCAAAAGATATGGATCCCTGAAAGCCACCTATTGACCTGGAACACCACAAATTAACATCATATGTGTTCTATTGTATTTTTATTTTATCAACCAGTTTCCAATTATATTTCAATCTGGTTCTGCTGGAGTTTTGCAGCTCATGGGCCATAAGTTTGATATTTCTGAAAATCTGGACCTAATTCTTTTTAAAAATATTCTTCCTCCCTATGCCCAGCAAATAGAAAATAAAAAGACAAATATTCAAATCAGTGTTGGGGACTGAAATATTTATGAATTATTTTTCACCTCCACTCCAGCCTTCTGGTATTTCATCTTGAAGAAGTCTGTATATTCTTTTAACTCTTACTATTCATCTTAGCATCAATACTTTGTATCAGTTCCAACAGAAGAGTGGTAAGGGTTAGGCAATAGGAGTTAAGTGACTTTGTCAGGGTCACATATCTAGGAAGTGTCTGAGGGTAGATTTAAAACCAGGACCCCTGATTCTAGCTCTCAATCCAATGAGCCACCTAGCTATCCCTAGGAAGTAGTCTATTTCTTAATATTCTAGGCACCTGAGCATTTGGGGAATGGTGTTTTCATCCAAGTGAGGGAGATGAGAGGTCTACTGAATAGCTTCTGTTCCCCACAGTTGGATTTTTAAGCAAGGGAATACAAAATGTTAGCAAAAGTCTTTCTGGAGGTAGCATGGCAACCTGGCTACTGTTCTCAGTGATGGCCTCTTTAGGATAAACTTCTCTGCCGTTGGCCTCATTATCAAGTTTGACTGCTTAGGCGCCAGATTATTGGCCTATAAAAATGGAGCAGCCCCTACTATTATCACCCATTTCATCCTTATGAGTAGAACAGATTATAATAAAGACTCTCTTTATAAGATACATTTAGAGAGTACTTGCCAGACCATTTGGTAGCATTTTATGTTAATGATATCAAGGCAGGTCCCCAAAAGCTAGTAACAAAAATTTTCAATGAAGTTCCCAGAATGTCTTTGAAGGATTATTGAGGATCGACTTTTGCCTCCAGAGAGCCAACAATTCTTTGGAAAGACAAAACTTTAGAGCTGATACAGAGGAAAAGGAAAAGGACAGCTAAGTATTGTAGTAGTAGAACATGAGTCCTAAAGTAAGGAAGTTTCATTTTCCTGAGTTCAAATCCAGCCTCAGACACTTACTAGCTGTGTGGCCACTGGGCAAGCCATGTAATACTTGCCTCAGTTTTCCTATTAGAAAAATGAGCTAGAGAAGAAAGTGGCAGATGACTCAAGTTTCTTTGCCAAGACTGCAAATGGTGTCTTGAAGAGTTAGGTATTATTGACAATGACTGACCAACAAATAAAAGGAAATAGTCAGGTTTCAAATACCACCACCTACATGAGTATTTTCCATGATATCTAGCTATAAATGCTTTATCCCTCAAATTACTTGATCCTTATTTTGAATATATATATATATATGTATATATATATATACATATCTATACACACACATAATATTTATATTTATATCATGGCATCATTCCTGTAAGCTCCCTAAGGGCAAGGTGCTATTTTATTTCTGTCTCTGTAGCCCAAGGGCCTAGCATAGTATCTGGCACATAGTAGGTGCTTAATAAATGCTTGCTACTTAATTGATTGAACACAGGTTCTTGAACAAATGTCTTTATTTCCTGAGTCCCCAGTTTCCTCTACAAAAATGGAATATTTGTTCTATTTGCCACATAGAGTTTCTATGAATTTAGCAATTTTTAAATCTCCAGATCATTCTCTAGTTGAGTAGTAATGGGGATGTGTGATGAGCAGAGTTGTTCAATAGGACCAACTCCTCTAGTATGGGAGATTGCTGAGCCCTTTCCAAGGCTCCTTATCTACCTTTGATGTCCATTTGTCCCTCAACTCTAACCTGTGGCTCCAAGAAGCCGTGGCATGCACAGTGGCCACTCTCTGGTAAAATAGTCTTGGCAAATGGGTTAAACCAGGTTGAGAGAAGTTGCAGGCCTCAAACTTGTTGGTGAGTTAGGAGGATGTCTACCCCAAAGATGTGAAGACTTTCTCTGGCAGAACGAGTTAAGGAGAACAATTTGTCCCATAGACCTTGAAGGCAGCAGAAATAAGCTCTATGGAATCATTAGAGCTTAGTCAAACATCAATGATCTCAGTCATTTATTGTATCTGGTGGCATTGCCAATCATCTTGACATTTGTCTTGCCACTGGACTTTGATAATTCTGGAAGAAAGAGTGAAACTGATAACTTTGTGCATCTTTGCTTTGCTTAAATCCAATTCATGTGTAAGTCATGACACCATCACATTATGTTATTATGGATCCTCTTCACAAATGAAGGAAAAACAACACAATATCTACCTATACCACCATTTCCTACTACTGATTAATTATCCATATCAGTGATTTCAATCTTCTTGGTACACGAATTTCTTTACCTCTTAAAAATTATTGAAAATACGACAGAGAACTTTTGTTTATATTGGTTATATCTGTGAAATTTATCATATTAGAATTTTAAGTATCTTAGTATTATTATGAAAGTTGTTTTTAATCAAATGTACTCTCCTAAAAGGTCTCAGAGACCTCTAAAGTTTTCTTGAAACACATTTTGAGAACCACCAGTCTAGATGCATTTCTCAGTATAAATTCAACTTTCAAGGTCACAAAAAAAATGTCAGTTGCCCATATTTCCTCAGCTCCTGGCTCTGGTCAGCTGCTGTATGCCTCCATGTCTCCAGATCCCTTCATATTCTATATATTTCATCTCAATCTAGATTCTTCTTTACCCCTACTGCCTGGGCTGACTTTTAAAGGTCACCCTATGGATATGGTCTATCATTGCTCTTCCTATCATATTAACTCATTGAAATCAAGTCAACAAACATTTATTAAGCACTGACTCTGTGTCAGGCACTATTCTAAGTGTTAGAGATACAAAGAAAGGGAAAAAAAAAGAGTTCCTGTCCTCTGAGGAACTTACAGTTTACTGAAGGTAACAATATACAAACAACCAGTGTATGTACAATCAAAATGCAGACAGGCTCATTTGAACTTATTCACACACTCATAAAGGAATCACTTGATGTGAATGCATTTTTGTAGTTGATTTAGGTTACTATTTTGTTAGGATCCTCTTATCTGTTATTAGATTAGATAAGATTCCCTTATTATCTCTCCCAAAACAAATCAGTTTGGATGATTTGGGCCATATGTATCCATAATCTCAAATTCTAGAGAAAACTTTGGTAATTTCAATGTCTATATTCTAGATAGGATATATTGCATGTATAGTTTGTGATTAAATCCCTGGAGGGTAAGCTGAATTGAAAATCCCATTCCAGTATTTCATCTCAAGATGTCAAAGGAAGTTGCACACACAGAAGATAACCATTATACATGGTATGTGTTCAATTTATGATTTCTGAGTCCCTTAAAAAAATCCTTCAATTAGAAGTTGAAAGAACTTTATAACTATTTTGGTTACACTTTATGAGAGTAATAGATTATAAGAGTTTTATGTCCTTTTTTCATGTTAAATAAAAATTATTCTTACTCTATGTCTTGCTAGCCTAAATACTTGTAGCAGAGCTGAGAATTCTTTTTAGGAAAGCAAAAGGAGTCGGATACTAATATTTAGAGTTTTGGTGGGTGAAGGAACAAGTCCTAAGGATTATTTAGGAGAATTGCACTCTTCTGGGATGAACTCATGTCCATTTTTCCAGGCACCAAAGTCCAGAAAAAACATGTGTTACTTAGGGAGAATTTAAAAATTGCTTTGTGCCAATAAAGGCCCAGTTGAGTTCAGATAACATAAAATTATAGTAGATCTAGTTGTCATAGTTATGTTATTTTCTAAGGTGGCAATCATCAGCACTAAAGGAGCATTGGGATGAGAAAAAGCTGGAGATAATTTAAAAAACAGTATAAAGGAGTAAGAGATTCAAGGTTGGAGATACTGTGATTGAATTGATCAACAATAGGCTAAAGACTGTGAAAGAAGGAATATAAAACATGAAGTTAGAGGAGTGATGGACTGAAAGAATAGGGAGGAATGAAAGAAATCATAAGGGAAAAGACTTGTACAAAAATATTTATAGTCACACTCTTTGTAGTGGCAAAAAACTAGAAAACGAGGGTATGCCCTTCAACTGGAGAATGGCTAAAGAAATTGTGGTATCTGCTGGTGACGGAATATTATTGTGCTCAAAGGAATAAAGAACTGGAGAAATTCCATGTGAACTAGAATGACCTCCAGGAACTGATGCAGAGTGAAAGGAACAGAACCAAGAGAATATTGTACACAGAGCCTGATACACTGTGGTAAAATGCAATGTAATGGACTTCTGTACTAACAGCAATGCAATGATCCAGGACAATTCTGAGGGACTTAAGAGAAAGAATGCTATCCACATTCAGAGGAAGAACTGTGGGAGTAGAAACACAGAAGAAAAACAACTGCGTGATCACATGGGCTGATACAGATCTGATTGGGGATGTATACTCTAAACAACCACCCAGTGCAACTATCAATAATATGGAAATGGGTCTTGATCGATGACACACATAAAACCCAGTGGAAATGCACGTAGGCCACGGGTGGTGGGAGTGTGGAGGGGAGAGAAAGAACATGAATCATGTACCCATGGAAAAATTTTTCTAAAAAATTTTAAAAAATGAATTTTTAATTAAACATTTAAAATCCTTCAAAAACAATAACAACAAAAGAAAAGGGAGGAATGAAGGTTATGGTAAGAATAAATACTGGGTTTAAGAAGAATAAGGTAGAAGGAAATATGGCCAATTAGACTATAAACAATGTAATGAATTTCAGAGTTCAATATCAATGATTAACTATTTATAGGTGATGGTAAGATCTAAGAAATGACCACCCCTGTTGGCAGTTGAGGTGAAATAAACCTCTTATCCAAGATATCAAGGGAGTTAAAAAGGCTAAAAATCTGGGAAGCTAGGATATTTACAAAGAAAACTTGCAGATTAATCTATTTAAAACATAGATCTGAGCAAATCATTCCACCATACTACTAATCAGAAACCCTTGCTTGCTGGATCCTAACAAAGTCTGAAATCTTTAGTTTTACATTGAAGGATTTCCTTCACAGTCAGGCTACAAAAAAACATCCCAGTCATATATCATACTGAACTCCATGATATGCCCTAGCTATTAACCATTTTTTGAACACTTAATGAGCTTTTCCTGATTTCAAATCTTACAAGCCTTACCTCTTATGCAGTCTAGGTGCTGGAATGATATACAAAGATACATAAAACATTATCCTTGCCCTCAAAAAGGTTAAGATCTAATAGTGAAGTTAAGTACACTAATACATGGAATATAAAATATAATATTACTAAGTATATACAGAATTCAAAGCATTAGGAGAACAAGTTACATCCTGCAAAGAATTTTTTGGAACCTCTGTTCTTATATATTCTCACAACTTTAATTCCTCATATTTTTAGTATATTTATTCTATTATATTTACTTAGAGAGGCTGAAAGACCTGAGTGCATTTCCAGCCCTTGAGATATACTGGAGGAGAGACCTTTGGCAAGTTATTTAAATTCTTAGTACTCTAGGCAACTCTCTAAGACTTTAAGTATAGACTTGTACAAATGAGAAAGTATATTTATTGCTCCTTCCTATAATAATAATTTCACAGATTCATTCCTCATTCTGTTTAAGTTATATATATATATATATATATAATCTTACTCACACAGAGCATTTTAAGCACTTTGAGGGCAGGGAGGGTCAGGTCTTTTTTTACTGTTCTATCTTCCCCAGAATGAATACATAATCACACCTTGAAATAATATTTATTAAATTAAGTAAAGTAGAAAGTAGCAACCTATTATCGTACACTCATAGATTCCTTAGCCTGTTAATAATATTAACAATAATAACAACTAGCATTTATAAGACACTTTCAGGTTTGCCAAACTCTTTAGAAATATCTTATTTTATCCTCAAAACAACCCTGGAAGGGAAGGGTTATTATTATTTATTTACCTACATTGTTTCATATTATTATTACATATTATGTTGTTATTATCTTCATTTAATAAATGAGAAAACTCAGGCAGATAGAAGTTAAATAACTTGTCCAAACATTCTCAACTAGTAAGTGTCTGAGGACCGTCTTGAACTTAGTCTTCCTTACTGTAGGCTCAGAGCACTAGCCTTGACTGTCTCCAGTAGAACCATCCATAAGTTGTCTGTAACCTACATTTACACCTTTTATTTCATATAATTTCCACATTAACTAGACTGATAGCTCTTCTCCAATATAATATAGCATGTCTCAAGTCTTTTCACCCCTATAGGTCTCCCCCCCCATGCCTAGCATACATTCTCTCCTGTGGTAGTACATGTTTCAAAATTCTTTTCATTATTCAGGTCAAGTGACTCTCCTTACATTCCATGATTCCCCTAGTGAAAGGTATTCTCTCCTTTCTCAAATTTCACTTGGGGTGCTTTACAGAGATCTTTACCTTGTATGATAATTATCTAAGTGCATCTTATTTCCCTTGCCCTTTTGCAATATATGTTTCTTGGAAGCAGATGGTAAGACGTTAAAAAAAAAAAATCTTTGTACCTTTAGTCTTTCTCCGCCCCTGTATAAACCAGGTGTTCAATAAATGTTTGTTAAATAATTAGAAATGAATTTAATCATTCAATGAAAAACAATCCATCTACTAGGTGCTAGGAACACAAACTCAGAAACAAAAGATACCATTTAGGGCCACCCTGCCCTCAAAGAACTTACTCTCCTGAGACAATTTACTTGCTCTAAATTTTAAGGGAAAACTGCTTAATCAAACATAAATGCCTACACATTTAAAAATCCTGCTTAACAAAGATGAAAAAGCAGCATGCTACTAAAGGTTAATAACATGAGCCTCTCTGCTTTGAGGCTTTTCATCATTTCCCACTTCCATCTCTCCAAGCACTGAGGAAGGTTTACAGATGCAATTAAAATGATAATTATTCTCAACCTACATCTTCTACTGAGGGATTAGTAGATGTATTAAGTCTGATTGTAGCATATGTGATGAGTAGATGTCTGTTTCCACACATGGAAAGTTCATGCCCAGTTGGATCAGCAATGTGGTGTATGTCAGGAGGCAGAGCCAACACAGGTCAGGCCATAGAGTACTGGCAAGAAAGAGAATTTGTTTAAAATACAGTGGAGCTATAAATCAGAAAAATTTTTTTAAAGTAACTAACTTTAAACACAACAGACAACTAACTCTCTGTCCTTATTAATTTATATGTTTCCGTAACAGTATTAAATGAACTAAGTGATATGGAGAAATAGAAACAACTCAGCAAAGGAATTGGATTAATTAACAAGTATTTACTGAACATCTATTATGTGAAAAGAAGACACTGCTCAGTCACAGTAGTTGCATCTAATTCTTTTTTAAACGTACTTTTAACTTACTTTGAAAAAAGAGGAAAAGGGCCAAAGGAAAATAATTGACTCTATTAACATTTATTGGGGACAATTAACTATTAAAATAAAACCACAATTTCCATAACTTAGAAACTGCCTCAACCAGCAAATTAATTGAATCTCTTTGCCAAGAAAAGAAACATGGTAGCCAAATATTATGTTTAGAATATAAATGCACTTGCAAAGCATTGTTATTGTTATTATTATTCATCAACAAGTATCCCTGTCCCTTCTTCACCTCCCCACATCACAGAAGGCATTAACCAGGAGACAGAATCTTTATACAAATTAAGTCTTTCATGTTTCCACCTTTCATTCAGTTCACTATCTAGAGATAACATTCACAATTTATTCTTCAAGAATTAAATCCGAAGCTGTGCATGATATTCTTTGGTTCTGCTCATTTTGTTGTTCATTATCCCCTGTAGTTCTTTCCAAGTTTTTATTAAAATTAGCCTGCTCATTGCTTCTTATGGTACAGTAGCATTCCATGGCAAACATATACTACAATTTGTTTAGCTAGTTCCTCAACTGATGGCCAATTACACCAAATTTCCAACAAAAGAAATACTTCTTTTCCACCCCTCTGAGATCCACTATAAATATTTTGGAATATATAGGTTCTTTTCTTTGTTCTCTAATCTCCTTGGTAAATAGACCTAACAGTGGTATTGCTAGGTCTAAGTCTATACAGAGTTTTAGAATTCTCTGGGTGATTGCAAAACATTCTAGAAGAAGATGATGGAACATTACAAGCAATATTGATTGTCTCATAATCAGCAAATAGTTGTAATGAAATGAGCAATTTCATTGCTGTCAGTAATGCAAAACAGGCATCCATGTAGAATGAAGAAACTAGAGCAAAGGAGGCCAATTTCATTGACTCCTGCCTGGATGTTTCAGTCTTGCCACAAATTGATATGCAACCAGGGGAATTATGGTTAGCATAAAAGAACTTTCCTTGTCAACTCAGCACCATTTATTTCTTTTGTAGATTTGATAAGTAGAGTGCTCAAGATACTTTGAAATGGCCCATACTAATGATCAATCAATCAATAAAGAAACATTTATTAAGTGTCTACTGTGTTTTATATTCTAGTCTAGACTTTGAAATTACAAAGATCAAAATGAAATAGTCCTTCGTTGAAAGAAATTTACATATAGTTACTGGAGATTATATCTATATCTTTATCTGTATGTGTATATGCACACATATGTATGTATAAACATGTGTACATGCATATATATCTTTATGTTTGTGTACATATATATGTGAGAATATACAAAATGATTATACAGTATGGTGAGGTTGGAGGAAGGGTCTTATCTAGGGAAATTAGAAAAGACTGCATATTAAAGTTGACATTGGTTTTGAGTTTTGAAGGACCAGGGAATATACAGTATTAAAAATAATTTTATAACTTCAAAAAAGAACACATCTTTCTCAAGGAGTCATATTCAGACAAGAAGGAAAATAGCTTAAAAGACTGGCTTACAGTCTTAAGGACTTTTCTAGCCAGCTGTCTAGTTGTGGCTGGCTGGTGTTTGCATCACAAAAGAACTGACAATGGTCTCTGTGTCTATTGAGTTAAGGGTAAGCAGACCTCTTTTTTCATAGGGAAAAGAGCCACTTGGTAAGCTAATACTAGCAGATGGTAGCAAAGGGGTATAATAGCAATGGTCAAGATCATTAATAGGTAACACAGCAAGTGAGACAAATACCAGACAGCAGGCGACAAGGAGAACAAAATAGCAGAAGACCTAAGTTCAATGGAGAAATCAATTAGATAGATTATACCACCAGGGTACATGGGCAACTTTGCAACAATTTCAACTGGCCATTTTTGGAGATGACCGTCCAATCATTTCCTTTCTATATATACACCATATCTCTCATGTTCTCTAGTCATATATCTGTTATGTGTCCTTTTCCATATGAATTCTATATTCACAATGGTTCCCTGAATGTATCCTCTTCCCACCAATAATATGCTAACCTATGAGAAAATGTACTTTATTTAAGATTTATGGATAATCTTCCTATCATTTACTTGTTACACGGTTAAGTTAACAGTATTTTGTTTGAAATGAATGAGTTCTATTTTTGCCTAGGATCTGGTAAGATAGCAACCAACCAATCAATCAAAAAGCATTCTTTTTTAAAGTTCATATTGCATACCAGACATGGAACTAGATGTTGAGAGTGCAAAGATAAAAATGAAATAGCCACTATCCTAAAGGCGCTCACATTCTATATCATATACAAAATGGGAAATATATACATAAGAAATACATGGTAATTTTTTTGGATTATTTTTTAGAGATAGCTGTAATTCAGTGGTTAGGAGCATTGGGCCTGGACTCAGGAAGATCTGAATTCAAATTCAGCCTCAAATACTACCCAGGTGTTACTTGACCTCTCTGCCTCACAAAAAGATCCACCAGATCCACTATAGAAGGAAATGGCAAAGTCATTCCAGTATTCTTGCCAAGAAAATCTCATTGCTAACAATGGTCCATTGGGTCACAAAGGACCAGATATCACTGAATGACAGCAATAATAACAGCAAAATGGGGAGAGGGCACTGATGTTTGGATTTTTAACATGGAGATTATAAGTTCAGGAATTTTTAGAAATGCCATGGTATTAAGAGCCAGCAATCATTTTTTTAAAGCAAAGGAAAATGAGGAAGGTGGATCTTATCCTTCTAACAGCAGAAGATCACAATAATATTCCTCTAAAGTTTGTTGCCTGCAAAGAGAGCTCCTTCTTTGGGTAGAAGCCTCACTGAGACCTGCCTATGGTCAAATATCTATAATTTTAGCTGCCACAGAAGCTGAGGTTGGAGAATCTCAAGTTCATATGCTCTGAGTTGCAATTGTCTATGACAACCAAGTGTCTGTGCTATTTGGTATTAATAGAACAGGACTCAGAAAATGGGAAGCCTCTAGATTTTTTAAAGAGGAAAAAACTAGTCCAGGCTAATAAAAGGAGCAGGTCTTAACTCCCAGGCCAATTAGAGTAGCATTGGAGCAGTGACTAGCATCTGTTCTTCCAGGTTGGAAGAAATGGGAAGACCTAGTATCCAAAAGAGACAGCTAAGTGTCTCAGTGGATAATGTACTGGGCTTGGAGTCAGGAAGATTTGAGTTTAAATCTGTCCTCTGACACTTATTAGCTGTGTGACTTTGGCAAGTCACTTAACCTTTGCCTTGATGCACTGGAGAAAGAAATGGCGAACTATTCTATCTTTGCCAAGAACACACCATAAACAGTATTGGCATGCTGTGGTCTATGGGGTCACAAAGAGTTGGATGGGACTTAATGACTGAACAGCAAGTATTTTAAAAAAAAGTTTCCCTAAAGTAGGCTAGACGAGTACTTTTTCTATGAAATTGGGTTTTATGTCTAGGTACCAACTCAGCAATTGCATCTGACATTATAGGTTTTATCTGGTGGTTTCGCTCTGAAATGTTATACAACGCATAAGTACAAATAAGGGAATTCTAGTAGGTAGGTTCAGATAGAGGTCATTATATTGCTGAGACTGGTAGAGACCTTTTGTTAAATTTGCTTTACATAAATCAACTCTTCTGCTGATTCTGGTTCTACTACACAGAGAGTTCAGGAAAAGTTTCATGTAGGAGGCATTTTGATTTGTGTTTGATGGATCTGAGAATATAGGTTAGAAGATCACTTTGTAGAGGATTAGGGGAAATTTGCTCCTTCCCACCTCCCCTCTCCCATATAATCATAGAAATAAGAAGCATATAACTGAGATAACTAGGTAATAATATGTTAATAAAGGGCAAAGAAATCTATATACTGTTATTCCTTTAGTGAAGAAAATTTCCTTGATTGAATAGGAAAGGAAGCTTGACACTGGTTTGCCAAAAAATTGGCTAGGCTCCCGAAGGCCTTTAAAAAGCTAAGCCTCCCAAGCCAGGAACTGAGTAGATGATGTTCTCATATTTTAGGCAGTGAGTATCTTTCTGAAGTGTAATCCTTGTATGTCTGACAGAAGATAGTGAAAGTCAGGGTGGGAGCAGAGAGGGTGTGGACTCCTCCTTCCATTGTCCTCATCAGTTAGCACATTTTTTCCAGTTCAATCATTCATTTTCTTTACATCCTACCCACCCATCCCCATTGAGAAATAAAAGAAAACCAAAACAAATATGCCCAGTTGAGCAACATAAACCCCTGCACTGGAACAAAATATATATCTCACTGCATCTTGAAACCATCTTGTCTCTGTCAAGGAATGGAAATAATACCCTATAGGAAATACGGGCACCGAGTCAGACAGAGGCAAAAAATTGAATTGAAGAAACATGACCTCTTGGCACTGGTCATTAACATTTATTAAGCACTTGCACTATGTGCCAGGAACTGTGTAAATACTGGAGAAGAAGAGAGGAACATGAATTTGGAGTCCCTACTTTAGGAGAAAACCAATCCCTTGTGATTGAGGGGAGTTTCAGAGAGGAGACCCTGAGTACCCAGCTGAGCTACCTTCCTAATAGAAATGCAATCAGCAGCAGAAAAATACAACAGGAAGAGAAAGAACATTGAGAGTCTCCAGCAGTAGAGGTCTGAGCTACTTTGGGCAACATATTCCTTGTTTGTGTGTCTCATTATCATTGTTTACTAAGCATGTGACAACTCTTCCCATGGATGTTGTATATATTTCAGAGAGAGAGAGAGAGAGAGAGAGAGAGAGAGAGAGAGAGAGAGAGAGAGAGAGAGAGAGAGAGAGAGCCCTCAAGCTTTTGGAAGGGGACATGTTTTGTAACTATAGTCTTTACTATGTCACTTTAGTGAGCACCTTTGCTTTGAATTAAATGTCTTTATGAACTATTCATGCTGCCTCATTGTTAAAGGTACAATTACAGAAAGAAGCCTGGGAAGTAGAGTTATTATAGACACAAAAAATAGGAGTAGCTAGGGAGTACAATCTAGACTCAGATACTTACTAGCTGTGTGACCCTGGGCAAGTCACATTATTTGCCTCAGTTTCCTCATCTGCAAAATCATGTGGAAAAGGAAATGATAAACCACACCAGTGTCTTTACCAAGAAAACCCCCCAAAATGAGATCATGAAGTCAGACATGACTAAAATGACTAAAAGATAACAAAAACAAAACACAGAAAAAGGATATTTTTAAACATTGATGTAGCAGTTGTCTATCAAGGCAACTTAACTTATGAGTACACATTGGGAGTAAAGTAGCTCCTAGAGGGATACACTACTATATTGATCTTAGAATTAGAGCTAGATGGAAATCCAGAATCCATATAATCTAACAACCTTATTTTGCAGTGCCACAAAGAGGATAGGTGGCTTATCTATTGTCACACAGGTAATAAATGGCAGAATCAGGATTCAAACCCAGGAGCTCTGATAATAAATTCAGCAAACTTTCATGTGTGTTACCTTGAGATAGAAGTTGGAAGAGAGTGCATTGGAGACTTGGGGTTCAATCAGTATAAAATATGGAGACTGGGGATAGGGATAGACTGTAGTGCTTACAGAACAAGAAGACCAGATCCGTAGGCTCACAAAATGATGGAAAGGTATTATTATATAATACAGCAAAAAAAAAATCAGTTTAGGCCAAGCTATAAAGACTTTACATGTCAAACTAAGGACATTATATTTGATCCTAGAGATATTGAGGCACCACTGAAGTTAACTGAGTAGAGGAGTGACATGGTCAGATATACATTAGGAAAATCATCTTGGAAACTATGTGGAAGATGGATTGGAATGAGAAGAGACTTGAGTGGTGGTGACCTATTAGAATTTTATTGAAATAGTCTAGACATGATATGATGAGAGTCTGAACTACATAGGTAGCTATATGACTGAAAAGCATGAATGTGAAATATGTTATGGAGTTAGAAATACCAAGATTTGGCAACTGATTATACATATGGATTGAGAGAGAGGGAGGAATTGAGGATAATACTAAGGTTGAAACCAAGGATGATTGGAAGAATGATGGTTTCTTTGACAGAAAGTAGAACAGACAACTAGTAATTATTAGAGGCATGATAGCAACAAATGACCTTCCTGATTCAAAGTCTAGAGCTCTTTCCATTACGTTACAGTGAATCTTATGGAAGATATGTTGTGGCAAATTCAAAAAACTTAATGATTCCTTGCTGATGAAAGTATTTTCTAAATTATCATATTTGAACCTATTTTTTACTAATATCATTAAGACCTAGACTCCTATTATATTTCTGTCATAGAACTTCAGAACCTAGGGTCATATCCAAAAAAGGAAAGTATAGCAAAGGCTTATAATTAAAGAAGGAAGAATAAAATCTAGTCTGCCTACACGACAGCTTTGAGATATTCTACTATTCCAGTTCCTCTTTATGATGATATGTTTGCTGAAATATTTCTATATGCTCATAGCTAGAACATCTGATATCTGTGGCAAACTCATTAGAATGACAATTAGAGTACAGAAAGGGATCAAGGTGCAGTAGGGATATCAGATATCACCACTCCTGTGGTTGATTCAATGTGAAGAAGATGAGGAAATGTATAAGGGATGGGTAGAGAAAAATTACTGTGAACCAGGTGTTGAATTTAGTAGGGAAGATAGAAAGTGATCCATAAATTTATAGAAGAAAGCAACATGGTACTGGAGAGCCTGGAATGAACTTTAACAGAGAGAAATGGTTGTTAAGTGACAGTGGCAAAGGAAGTATCTGAAGTGGCAAGATAGAGCTTTACTATATGTCAGAGGGTTAAAGAAAAGGGATCTCTACCTTGGAAGAGTGTATCAATCAATGTATTTAGAAGAAAGTCAGGTTCAAAAGATGGAAGAAAAATGAGATGGGGCAATCCAATGTAAAGGGAAGCTTGGTAACAATAAAGAATATTTCTCTCCACCTCACCCCTCCACTTCTTTGCATAGATGTGGGAATATGAGTGTGAACCACTGCATATAATCAGACTTTTTCAATATGTTGGTTAGTTTTTTCTTCCTGTTTTTCTCTTATTGTAAGAAATGGCTTCCCAGGAAGGTGAGCAGAGTTAAATATAGTAGAAAACACAGGGGATGTAAAAACAAAGGTTTTCAATAAAAATAATTATAAAGTTAGTTTCCCTTTTCTAAAGAAAAGGTGGCATTGGAGGGTATATATAAGAATAGAAATTAGGATGGGTAGGGATGTTTACTATAAGTGGGGGATGAGATGGCAGGGATAATGGTGACTAACATACATCTGTCACCATTGAAATCACTTTCCCTTGCTGATCCTTAACTGATCCCAAGTGTCTAATGAAGAGGGAATGGAACACAGGTGAGGCAGCATTCTGTGGGATAGCCACTTTGTCCTTTTTGTGCAGAAGGGTCCTTGAGATGCTTATAAAACATTTATTTCTAAATGTCTCATAGTCAATGCAAGACTAGAGCCCAGGAGAAGAGACTAGGACTAGATTGATGGATATAGTCTCATCAGGATAGAACTTATCATCAAATCACTGGAAGTTCATGAGATAAGTTGAAAAGCATAGGGAGAGAAGAGAAAAGGGACCAAAACAGAGTTACTTACCAGACATAGACATGACATGGATTTAGCAAAGAAGACTGAGGAGTGAAGAGACAAGGTAGCAATGACTTTAAAAACCAGAGTGAAGAGGAGACAATAATCAGCAGTGTCAGATGCTGTAGAGAGAATGAAAAGAATAAAAGACTGAGAAAAGGCCATCATAATTTGGCAATTAACAGATTACAAGCAATTTAGGAGAAAACAGTTTCAGTAGAGTAATGAAGTTGGAAATCATATTATAAAGGTTTTAGAAAATACAGAGAACAGAAATGAAGACAATAACTATAGATAACTTTTTATAGGATTTTAGGTGAAAATGGGAATACAAACATAGGATTATAGAAGATATAGAAAGGTCTGGTGAAGAGGGTTTTGTTTGTTTCTTTAAGGGTGAGGAAAATTTGGGCTTGTTTGAAGTCATTAGAAAATATTGATTGTTAGAGGAGAGACTAAAGATTAGAAGAAGGGAAGACTGTAGAAAATATCTCTTAGTGAAGACTGAAGATATATTTTCAAAGGTATTCTACACATAAAAGTGTTGGCCTTGGTGAAGAAAAGGGCTATCTCTTCATCAAATACTGGGGTAAAGGATTAAAGAAAGAGAGATGGTATAAGGGAGTTATGAGATATAGAAAAGGAGAAAAGAGGGACAATATCAAATAGTCTCTATTTTATCTCTAAAATATGCAACAAGATCATCAATTGAAAGGGTAGGAGAAAGATGATGATGTTAGAGAAGAGAATAATGAAAATAGCTCTGGCAGGAAATAGAACAGAGAATCAGAGAAAAGTGAAATGACAACTTTGCTAAAGTGAAGGTACACATGAAGTAAAATAATGTAAGATTGCAAAAGATACATGCAATCAGTTTGCATGAGTTCCTCCAGCTTTGATCCAGTGACAAGTAGCAATGGAGAATACCTATGGTGAGTGTTATTGGACCAGAGAGCAAGCAATTTGAGAATAGATAATACTTAATTGAAAGAACCAACTATAGGGTCAAGATTTGGATAGGATGAAAATGAAGCTCCAATAGGAGGGATAGCCTTGAAATGTGCTGAGGGACTCGGGAAATGGAGGTCATGATGAGCACGAAAACTAATTTTAGGAGGAGAAAGGTAGAGGAGTAAATTATATGCAGTAGTTTCCAATCCTATTACGATCTTCTGGATCCTCTCCAGATCTTATAGATCTTCTGTGCATTGTTCTCCAGATAGTCAGTGTCTTTTTGCATCCAGTCAGACATAGGATTCCAAATGTTTTAACCAGAGAAAGAAGAAATATTAGAACTTTCCATGTTCTGAACCCTATGACTTTCTTAATGCCACCTAAGCTCACACATTAGCATTTTGACTGCTTGTCACACTATTGATTCATACTGATGATTCTGAGTCCAATGAAACCCTCCAGCTCTTTCCATATGTTGCATACTTGCTACTGTTTCATCAAATTTTTTAACTTCACACACCCAAATTATAATTATTTTTTAAAATTTTATTTGTTATTTATTAAAATTATTTATTAAATAAGTGAGAGAGGGGGAGAGGAGAGATAGAGGAAATAGGAGTCATCTTTATCAGCTTTACATTGTCAACCTAGAATAGTAAATTTGAATTGGAATGGACCTTAGGAAGCTTTTTTTCTTTTTTAGTCAATTAGTCATGTTTGCCATTTCCTTCTCCAGCTTATTATACAGATTAGGAAACTGAAATAAACAGGGTTGCATGACATTGCCACACAGCTACTAAATGTCTGAAGTTGAATTTCAACTCAACTCTTCCTGACTCCAGGGCCAGCACTCTATCCACTGTCACCTAAATGCCCATTTAATCCTGACCTTTCTATTTTAAAGAAGACAATAATGAGACCAAAAAGCCAAAGTGAATTTCCCATTATCATTTTTAGTAAGTGGCATGACCATGATTTAAAAACAGCTCTTTTAATTCTACAGACAGGCCTCTCCTTTATACCTCCTGGCTTCTCACAATGATAACAACACCTATTCAAGCAGGGATTTTCTCATAGCAATCCAGTGGAGTAGACCAATAGTGCAATGAGGATTTTCCCTTTAATCTGATATTTTTAGAGAAACTTCCAGTATAATAGTGAAGAATGGGTTGAAGTCATGACAAAAAGGAAAAGCCCTAAAGAACTATTATCAGGACCAGATTTCTAGATAAACACAGTCTATACATACAGCATGTCACCGAACTTGGCAAGAACCTTTCAGCAATATTTGCCTCCCTCTCCATGAAAGGGTTTAGAGTGGTTATAGCAGAAAGTGCTAGATTTAAAATCAGAAGACCTAGGTTCAAATTCTGTATTCTAATTTCAAACATTGTGATGCTGAATCATTACCAGTTTCTCTGATTCCACATGAACAAAATGAAAATAGCAAAATAATAGCACTTATTCCAATAGCTCTTGTGAAGATACAATGACAATCTACAGAAAACACTTTGCAGATTTTGAAAAAAATCATTGGGTTTCTCTAATAAATGTATCACATCTCAAATACATAGAAAATTCCATCAAATATGTGAAGATGAGCCATTCTCCAACTAATGAATGAGCCATTTTCAGAAGTTAAGCCTATTTATAGACATATTAAAAATGCTCTACATCATTATTGATTAGAGAAATACAAATCAAAACAACCCTGAGGTACCAGCTAATAATTATCAAATTGAGTAATGTGACAGAAAACAAAAATGAAAAATGTTGGAAGGGATGTGGAAAACTAGGGACTCTAATGATCTGTTGGTGGAGTTGTGAACTGATTCAACCATTCTGGAAAGCAATTTGAACTCTATCCAAAAGGTTATAAAACTGTGCATACTATAAGGATGGGATTTGTGCAAGGGGGACGGGATGAAAAGAACCAGAGGCAGTTGGCTGACAGTTGGTGACAACTGAGACCAGAAAGGATTCTGGGAGAACTCTGGAGAAAGGAGGGGGAGGAAAAAGTTTCTGGAGAAGGACATCCCAGCTCAAATCCAGTCCTGAGGGCTTCCTGAGGATCTTTCTTTGGACACTGAAACCCTGATTCCCTGGTCAAAGATTCCATTGCATCTCACCCAGCAAGACTTCAAACATTGAGGCAGCTAAGTGTTTGGATTCCATTTTGAGAGCAATATCTTAGTCTCCTACCCCCATTACCCAACCTTGCTGAGAGACTCCATTTCAGTCAAAACTTACAATTATAGAAAGGATAGAAACAGAAAACTAGAAATAGAAACAGAAGGAGAAAGGGCAAGGGGAGACACTTAGGAGTGGGAACCCAAAGGTTCCCACCCAAGTGACAGACACCATAGAAATAGAGAAGAGGGGAACCCAAAATCCCTCTGCCCTACACCCCTTTCCCCAGTCCTTGAATTGTGAATAATAAAAGCCATTAATTAATCAGATTCCTTTCCAGAGTGCCTGAGAGACAAAGAGGGAGAAGGGAACCGAAGCTTGAGCAAGCTGCCTCCATCTTGGAACCAGACCACCTGCTGTGAAGTTAACTGACCTCAGGGGAGACTTGTGTGAACCCCACCCTCATTGAGAATCAGATTGGGGTACCACATACCTCATCTTATAGGGAAGCCTCACCCCCAACTCCTGTGGGGTGGTATGACCATCCAGGTCACCCAGTTTTGGGGTGACACCCCCTCAAGGTCTCCCAGTGTATATTTGGCATGAGGGAAGAGGAAGAAGAGAGTCTCACCTCATAGAATCTCTCTCTCTATCTCCCTTCTATCATAACATTGGTACTGGCTCTTATTATTATTACAATACCCTTTGACCCATAAATACTCCTACTAAACCTATGTCACAAAGAGATCAAAGCAAAAGGAATAGGACATACATGTATAAAATATTTATAAAAGCTCTTTTTATGATGGCAAAGAATTAGAAATTGAGGACATACTCATCAATGGAGGCATGGCTAAACAAGTATTATATGGGATTGTGATGGGATGCTATTGTGCTATCAGAAATGACCAGTAGGATAGTTTCAGAAAAATGTGAGAAAACTTACATGTGAAATGAGTAGAACCAGGAGAACATTGTACACGGTAACAACAATATTGTACAATGATCAGCTGTGAATGACTTATCTTTTCTCAACAATCAAGGATTCGAGATAATTCTAAATGACTTAACATGAAAAATATTATTCAACACTAAAGAAAACACTGATGGAAAGTGGAAAATGTAAATTAAAGTATTTTTTAAAACTTCTTTATTATTCTGGTTTTATTTTTGTCTGCATTTTCTTTTGCAACATGGCTAATACATGAGCACACATGTATAATTTATATTACATTGACTTCTTGTGAAGGATATTTGGAAGGAGAGAGAGGGAGAATTTGGAAAGCAAAATTTTAAAAAATGATTGTTAAAAAATTTTAACATGTAATTAAGAAAAAAGTATGTAAAAAAGAAAAAACACTTCTATATAAATGTAAGCTGTTATTATTACATGATTACAGATAAGGTATTTTCATATGACTTATAATCCGAGATGAATTTCAAAATGCTCCCCTCATGCCTCTCAAAAAAACTGCCTTTCTCTATGACCTTTCAGAGATACCAGAGATTCATTTCTAAATGTTTTGTGTTGTCCTCTCCTTTTGCCCCTTTAACACACACACACACACACACACACAAATCCTAATATGTGACAAAGAGTCATTCCCCCAAGGAAAAGTGGTTAAAGAAGAAGAACTACTTCTTAAAAGAAAAATATTAACACAAGCTTTCATCAATACATGGTAGATTAGTCCAAATCACTAAAAGTAAGAGAAATTCTAAAGAAAACAACTGAGGTCTCACTCATAAATAGCAAATAAGTAAATAAAAGACAAGAATAGTCAATTTTGGAAGGACTGCTGCAGAAAGACAGGCACAGTCACATAATTTTGATGAATTAGTGAATTAGTCCAATCATTTGAAATACAATTTGGAATTGTACTGAGGAAGTTTATAACCTCTGACTCAGAGATCTTCCTATTAAGCATATCTACGAAACAGATTGAACCCCACAAAAAATGTCCAACGAAAATAGTCAGTGCAAAACAATCATAGATTTTTTACCACCTCACCCCTAGCAGATTGGCTAAAATGAGAGCAGGGGAGAGTAATGAATGTTGGAGGGGATGTGGCAAAATTGGGATTTTAATGCACTGCTAGTGGAGTTGTGAACTAATCCAAACATTCTGGATGGCAATTTGGAACTATGTCCAAAGAGCGGTAAAAGAATGCCTGCCCTTTGATCCAGCCATACCATTGCTGGGATTGTACCCCAAAGAGATCATAAATAAACAGACTTGCACAAAAATATTTATAGCTGCACTCTTTGTGGTAGCAAAAACCTGGAAAGCAAGGGTATGCCCTTCAATTGGGATTGTACCCCAAAGAGATCATAAATAAACAGACTTGTACAAAAATACACTCTTTGTGGTAGCAAAAAAATGGAAAGCAAGGGTATGCCCTCCAACAAATTGTGGCATATGTTGGTGATGGAATACTATTGTGCTCAAAGGAATAATAAACTGGAGGAATTCCATGTGAACTGGAAAGACCTCCAGGGACTGATGCAGAGTGAAAGGAGCAGAGCCAGAAGAACATTGTACACAGAGACTGATACACAGTAGTAAAATTGAATGTAATGGATGTCTGTACTAGCAGCAATGCAATGATCCAGGATATTTCTGAGGGATTTATGGAAAAGAACGATACCCACATTCAGAGGAAGAACTACAGGAATGGAAACACAGAAGAAAAACTTGGGTTGATGAGGACATGATTGGGGGTATAGACTCGAAACTACCACACCAATGTAACTATCAATAATATGTAAATAAGTCTTGACTGACCACACATGTTAAACCCACTGGAAATGCAAGTTAGCTACAGGGAGGAGGGGGTTTGAGGGGGTAAGGGGGAAAGTAAAAATATGAATTATGTAATCATGGAAAATTTTTTCTAAAAATTAAAAATTAAAAAAAATAATAAAGTACAAAAGAACTGGTAACAAAGTTTACTCCAACAATTAGCAAATGACTAAATAAATTGTGAAATCTCATTGTTACTCTGCCATAAGAAAAAAGGACTAATGGAAAAAAAAAACATCATAAAATACATGTGAACAAAAATTCAATTAAAAGCACAACCAAGAAAATAATATACACAATGACCATAACAATAAAAATAGAGAATGAAAAACCACACAGTTGACCTTTATAATCTTAAAGAATGAGCTTGTCCCTAAAGAACAAATTAGAAATTGCATATTATTTCTATTTTTTGCATGGGTAGAAATCTATGGGTATGGAACATTGAATATTCTGTCAGACTTCACAGTATATGTGTTGCTTAGTTTGCTAAGCTGCTAAACTCCTTTTTTCCCTTTTTAAAAAATAAATTGTCTCAAGGATACATTACCTTACTGTGGGTGGAGGACAAATATATTTGGAAGTTATGATGACCCTAGAAATAAACAATATTAATAAAGGATATTTTAAAAATAATTACAAATATAATAAAGACAAATAGAGGACTCCCCAATTAAATATAATAGAAAGAGCTCTAGGTTTTCATTTTGAAAATCCAGTTCCAATCTTTTATTTTCCTGTCATTTTGCCAGCTGCTCGATTTGGGGAAAATCACTGAATTAATAAATTTAAAAATGTATGGTAAAATTTTACTATTGCAGGCCATTGTGCTAAGTACTAAAAATTCAAATAAAGAAAAAAGATTATTCCTGCCCTCAAGTAGCTCATATTCTAGTAGAAAACAACAAATATTGGAGAATGGTGACCAGGAAGATTTTTGGCCTGAAATATCACATTATATGATAAGTGGAGTCATGGGGAAATTGACTGACACACTCCTTCCAATTATGATAGTATTGATTTGATTATTTTACTTGCAAAATGTTCATGTGATAGTGGTGGGAAGAAGTACACTTCCCAAGGAATACCAAGAAAATGGGGAAGGGGTGAATTTTTGAAGTCTAGCTAGCTAGATATAGTAAAGTCTCAGCAATTATGAAAACATAGCCCCATGTCAGAAGGATCCCATCAGAGGCATGAGGTGGAAATGGAATCCGACTATAGCTACAACAACAACAGAAAGATGCTGAGTATGGCATAACAGTGTCTAGTGATGGCTAGATGTAGTAAACTAGGATGTGGAAAGTATGGTCGTAGGCCCAGGTTTGTCTTCCAAACTCTGAGTTTCTCCTTCCTCATCATCAAAATGAAAGGATGGAACAATATAGTCTCTAAATTTCCCTTCTTTTCTAAATCCTGTTTTCTATGACAGACAGTCCCTATAAATTAATAAATACTTAGTATAAATGCAAAGAACGTTCAAACATGAGGTGTAGAATGGGGCTCACAGAGGATCTTACCATTCCATCATTTTAGAGAAGAGGAAGAACTGAGATTTGTCCAATGTCACAAGATAGACGCCAAGCAAGGGTCTTGATTCTGAATCCAACAATCTTAATGGCACAACACCTGGCAGGTTATTTTCTTTCAATGACTGCATCTAAGAGTAGGATGAAATATTGGTGTGGGGGTGGAGGGAGGGCAAGGAAGAGTGCAGAAAGGCACACATGTGAACAGCATGTAGTGTCAGTCATGAAGGGTCCCAAATAATAATTGTCATCTACCCAGCTATGAATGAAAACTTGTTAAGGCTTTGTCTGAAACTCCCCTGAATATGAAAAAGTTCCTCTGTTTCCATCCCTCTGAATGCTTACACATCTAGATCCCTACTGTAATGATGTCCTCTGAGTCTGTATTTCCTTGGACCCAGTTTCTAGTTCATTCTCTTTGAATGACTCTTAGAGACTCCTTTAAATAGAATTTCCCCTTGAAAGAACATGTCTTCATTCAATTAATTCAATTCTAATCACTGGAAGGTCTTTGGATTTGAAGCTAGAAGAGAACTTAGAGTTCATCTAACCCCACACTATACCCATTTTATAGATGAGGAAATTGAAATAGAAATGGGAAGTAACTAATAAAAGGTCCCCAAACTCTCTAACCACCTTCAAGCATGGCATAACCTCAGCTATAAATCTGTTATTCCATAACAATTTTTCTTGTCTGTGTCACCTTACCCAAATATGAAGATGACACTCAAGTTTTCTGCCTTTATTACATTTCCTGAAAAGAAATCATGTATTACTCAGATTTCAGTTCTGTCTATGACGAAGAGTTCCTCGGAAGGCAAAATAAATGGATCTAGTCTTTAAAAGAATCTATCATTGGTCTAGCACATCTTGGAGATACAATGATTATTTTTAAAAGCCTATCAGTTTAAAATCCATATCATGAATACATTAATTTATATTTGCCTAGTACTGGCACTGGAGATGATTACTGGATTTTTTTTCCCTCTATTACCTGCTGAGCATGGGTTTTAGCCAACATTCTGTCTTGCCCTACTCCTAACACTCCCACTGAAGCAATACAACTGTCAGTACAGAATTAGACAATAAAATAGCTAATCAGGTGTTGGCACAAAGAATTATCATGCTTATCTGGAATAGAATCACTGAATCATCAACTTCAAAAACAAAAAAAATGATCCCCCAAATGGAATAACTTTAATAATGCATGTGTGAATACACAAATATAAACATATATGTACATGCACACATATAGAAACATATATGTTTATAGTGATAGATCTGTATATACATTCACACCAAAGGTTATTCTATAGGCATAATAAATTAGTGATAAACATGTGTCTATAAAACATCTCTCTATAAAATAGTGTTTGTATATAAAATATAAAAGTATACATAAGATAATATAATTTATTATAGGACTAATAATATATTATAAGACATAAAGTCATTGACTCTTCCTGGATCATTGCCTTGACTTGCACAGGGACTTGTGTGGTTTAATGAAATTATGAGCTAAGCCATACAAGGTTACCCAAAGCAGATAGTAGAGAGTTCAGACAAAAGGTAATTCACAGGAGAATGAAATGGCAAGCTACTCCAATAAATTGCCAAGAAAAACCCATGGTCAGTATTAAAATGATAAAAATATATGACATTGGAAGATGAGCCTCTCGGGTCTAAAGGTGTCCAAATGCTACCAAAGAAAATGTGAAGAGAGAAAACTCTTTATTTTTAATATAATCAATCAGCAATCTTTAATTTAATTAATGAGGACTTTAAAGTACCCCTACTTAACACTTACTTACACTAACTTAACTTTAAATTTCTGATTGATTAATTTAAAGATTAGTGATTGATTACATTAAAAATAAAAAGAGAGTTTTAATTCTCTCTTCACAATAAGCAAGGGAAAACCCCAAGTAGCTCCAGAAAGAATGAAGTGGTTTTGCCAAAGCTGAAATGAATCTCAGCTATGGATGTGTCCAATGCTGTAAAGATCAATATTGCATAGGAATCTGGAATATAAATTTTATAAACCAAGATAAGCTTTACATAGTCAAAGAGGAGATAGAAAGTTTAAATATTGACATCTTTGGTGTTAGTGAACTTAAAGGAACCTAAATGCATGAATTTAATACAGGTTGCTATTCCATGTATTATTTTGAGTAAGAATCCCTTAAAAGAAACAGAATAGACCTCATTGTCAGTAAGAGGTTGAGAAAAGCAATTCTTGGGCAAAATCTCAAAAATTACAGGACGATTATCTGTTTGAATCCAAGACAAACAGTTCAAAATCAGAGTAATACAAGTCTATGCTCCAACTACTGATGCCAAAGAGGCTGAAGTTGCTCAATTATATAAAGGCCTAGCTCCTAGAACATGTAAAAATGACACCAAAAAAAAAAAAAAAAAAAAAAAGATTCATCATACGGGATTGGAATGCTAAAGTAGAAAATTAAAAACAATGTTTGCAATAACAAGGAATGAAGCAAGAAGAAATTAATAGAGTTTTATCGAGATAACTCACCGATCACAGAAAACACTCTTTTTCAACTACCCAAAAGATTATTCTATACATGGACATCACCAGATGGTTAATATGGATGTCAAATTGATTATATGCTTTGCAATTAAAGATGGAAAAACTATATAGTCAGGTAAAACAAGACCTAGATCTAACTGTGGTTCAGAATATGACCTTCTTTTTGCAAAATTGAGACTTAAATTGAAGAAAGTATGGGAAAATATATGTATAGCTATACCCTAAATAACATCCCTTATGAATATGAAGCAGAGATGATTAATAGAGTTAAGGGATTATATCTGGTAGATAGGGTGAAGAACTATTGATAAAGGTTCAAAATACTAAACAACCTAAATAGTAAAAAAAAAAGCAAAATAAGTAAAATGACTTTCTGGTGAGGATTTACAAATACCTAAGGACTATAATCAACAATGCAAAGATCCAGGAAAATTCCAAGGGACTGATGATGAAAAAGGCTATCTACCATTATTGAAGGAATTGATGGTGTCTGAATGCAGATTGAAGCAGACCATTCTTCACTTTATTTTTATCATGAGTTTTTCTCTTGTGTAAGCAATATATCTTCTTTCACATGATGAACATGGAAATATGTATTATATGATAACTCATGTACAAACTTTATCATTACCTGCCATCTTGGGAGGAAGAGAACATGAATCAAAAATGTCAGAAAATAAAAATTGCATCAACATGTAAAAAATAATAAATTTTTAAAATACTATTAAAAATAGCTGAGTAAAGAAGAAAAAGAAAGGGAAATGATAATGGATCTCTCTAAGATAGGAGAGTTGGGAAGGTTTTCTTATGGTTGAAATATAGAAGGAAATAATAGAATGGAAAATACATTAGACGTCCTCAATACAATTAGAAATGTGATGGAAAGATTTCATACAAAAATGGACATGACAAAAGACAAACATATTAGGAACATAATAGAAATAGATGGGATTAATAATAGATAGCAAGAATACATCAAAAACCTATTCAAGAAAGATCTTAATATCACTGATAATCAAAAGTTGGGCGGTTACTGATCTAGAGCCAGATATATTGGAGAATGAAGTCAGTTGGGTCTTAGCAAGTATTTCTAACACTAAGACTAGTGGAAAAGATGGAATTCCAGCTAAACTATTAAAAAAAAATCTGTTGATTCCCAACCCAATAGACCTGTTTTTAGAGGAAAGGCATAGATAGATAAAGACAGACAGACATAAGCACATACATACTTATATAAAGGTGGTCATACACAATATATATATTTATATGTATATATGTACATATATGTATATATATATATAAATAAGGATCTCGAAGCTATAACCTAATATGATCAAAGTATACTCACATATATGTGTATGTTTATATATACACCAAAGTGTTTATATTGTCATTTACTATCTGCGTGACCCTAGGCAAGTCACTTAACCCTCATTTGCCTTAATCCACTAAAGAAGGATATGGCAAACCACTCCAATATCTTTGTTTTATGCAGAGAGACAGTTATCATCTAGAAGATCACCATTCTTGGGTTAAAGAAGACATGGGTGAGAATTCTATTTGACATAATGACTCTGTTACTGAGGGTACATCACTTAATTTCTCTGTGCCCCAGATAATCATGTAAGTTATAGAGGAGAAACTCTTCAGAACTAGTGAAAGGAATTTATTCTTCACATAAAGTCAGATAATATATCCAATACACACACATATACACATTGGACATAAACACACACACTCATACATACATATATACAAACACACACAGATAAGGGAGTTGCATGATAGCAGCTAAGATGGTGGACTAAAGGATGCTCGGCTTCCCTATTCTCTCTATGCACATGGGAAAAAAAAGAAAGGAAATCCTCTTAGAAGAAAAGAAAGCTCACTGAGGTAAGAGGAGAGAGCAGCCCAAGCATCACGGCATCTGCAAAAACTGATAGATCTTGGAATAGGCCATGACTGCCAGTAGCAAGGAAGCTACAGATTGGGAACAAGCCCAGAAAGCCATTCTACACAGGTACAGAAGTCAGGGAACCTACAAACTCTCTAGTGGCATCAGAGCCCTGGGGTTACAAGGAACCAGGGAAGAAAACTGGAAACACAGTAACATACTCATTCCCATGTAATAGCAGAACTCAAAGCAGGGAACCTGTTCAACCTAGGTTACTTGGCAGGGGCAGGGAAGCAGTAGTAGGGAGTAGATCAGCCCACAAAACAACAGGAGAACTGGTAGCATGGGGTGCTGAATATAGCTAGACAAAAGTGCTACAAAACACCTCAGATCAAAAGTTGCAGGGTGACCTCCTGGACAAACACACCATGAGGAACAAGGGCAGCCAGTCCTACCCAAGCACCAGAGAAAAGTAGTTTGCAAAGCTTGGAAAAGGAGACACAAAAACTCAAGGTAAAAAGAGCTCCTTAAAATTAGAATTGGATAAATCAAAGCAAATGAAGCCATAAGACATCAGGAAACAAAACAAAATCAGAAAAGTGAAAATCTAGAAGTCAAAAATACCTTGCTTAAACAACAACCAACTTTAAAAGTAAATCCAAAAGAGTTAATCTAAGAATCAATGGAATGCCTAAAAGCCATGATAAAAGAAAGCCTGCACTACATATCACAAGAAATTATCAGGAAAACTGCACAGATATCCTTGAATTAGAAAGAAAAATACAAATAGAATTAATTGCCCACCTCCTGAAGGAAACATCAAAATAAAATACATCAAGACTATTGTAGCCAAACTACAGAACTCCTGGACCACGGAAAAAATACTATAGGGTGCCAGAAGGAAACAATTCATATCCTGAGGAGCCAAAGTCAGGATTATACAGACCTAGAATTTTCTACATTAAAGGACCAGATGACACAGAATAAAATATTCTGAATGGTAAAGGATCTGGAACTGCAATCTTGAATAAACGCAACAATACTGAGCATATTTTTTCCAGAGGGAAAACAAAAGATATTTAATGAAATAGAAGAATTTTAGACTTCCTGATTAAAAAATAAAACAGAGCTGAAAAGAAAATCTGGTGAGCAAATTCAGCACTCAAGAGAAGCAAAAATAATGTAAAAAGAAAACAAGGGTTTTTGATAACGTTAAACAGTACATTCATATTTTGGAAGGTGATAATTGAAATTATTAAGATATATATGATTCTTGAGAAAGGTAAAGTATTTAAAGTTTACAAAAGACTTAAAGTACCTAACATACTTAAGCACTTTATGACTATTAGATCAATAAAAAAGAATAAATAGAAAGAGGAAGGAAACTAAATAAAATGTGCTGATATAAAAAAGAGGGGAAATGGGATAGAGCAGGGATCAACAACATCTGGCTCTTTTGAGGGCCAGATATGGCTCTTTCTGCAGGAACCATGAAGTCAATTTTTTTCAGGCGCTGTTATAGGAGCACACACTGTAAGCTCTATACGGCTCTCACGAAATTACGTTTTAAAAAATGTGGCGTTTATGGCTCTCACGGCCAAAAAGGTTGCCGACCGCTGGGATAGAGTAACACATGGGGAGAAGAGAAAAAGGAAGGTAGTAGAGGATAAACTACCTCTCTTTTAGAAACATATGTGTTTCTTAATATGGGAATTTATCCTCTACTGCCTTTCTTTTTCAAGAAATCATTTTTTTTGAAAGCTGGTTCCACTTGTGTGGATTACCTTTTTCTGTGTTTATCTGTGTCCTTGTTTAGTCATCATTATATTTTTCTCATTCCCAGGTAGATATGTTGTCTGCTACTTGTCAGACTTCTCCAGTAATATGGTCAATGATGGGGAATAGGGATTGACACTTCATTCAAAGCAATTAAACTGAATAGCATCAAGCCTCCACATAATAGACCAAGCAGATCATCTCAGCAGAGTGCTCAGTCTAAGATCAAGAGAGCCAATCTGATCCCAGATAAGATAAACAAAGTCTCAAGCTATAAAGAAATAGGTTTACTGCAAGAAGGGTGGTCTCACAATAAAGCCAGACTTCTGGTCAAGACCAAAAGACCCAGAACACTGTGACAGACCTTCCTATGTACCCCAAAGAATATCACAACTTATAAACCAAGTTAAAAATAGTCCAAGACCATGTTAAAAATAAAGCAGGATGTACTGCTCACTAGTAGAAGAAGTCATTTGACAATGACTTAGAAGTTACTTGATAGACAACTGGGGAGAATGGGAGCCTGGACTAGTGACACAAATGATAAGAGTGGGTGATATTGGGAGGTATTGGGCTTTGAAGCCAGGGTCAGGCCTAGATCGATATATTGGATCACAATTTCAAGATCATAATTGTTGCTGAGGGTTCATGATATAACAATTTTGAAGGCTAAAGCCCCAACTGAGGCTTATAATAACAATTTTTACCTATGCTAAAACAGTTATTTACTTAATTCAAAACCTTTGTACTTATACTAAAATAACCACAAAATGCTTTCTAAAATCATCACTCAAGCTAACATTGATTAACTCAAAACTACAGTTAACATTAAAATCTATTGCTCTTATAAGGGGGTAGGGGATTTCTCACTCACAGAACTCCCTCTTTCCCATTATAGTAATTAAAATTAACTTGAGAGAATGATTTTTCTTAATTTGCAAATAACTTATTAATTGACCAGTCAAGACATACTAATTATGATCAAATGGTTATTTTGATCTTAAGAAGACAAATTTAAAAACCTGGACCAGGTAGATATATACATTTGGGGGAGCTCATTATTCAACTCCACCCTTAAATATCCCAAGACATTTTTAAATGGTGATTGATAGTTAAGAGATGATCCATCAGACCCTCACCCCTGACAGGTAAGGATTTTAATATATGAGGGAAAGGTATTTTCATAGAACCTTTCCTGTCAGCCCATGTCTATGACAGGGCCATATTACTCAGGATAAAGAATACAACTATCTATAGAACGAATGGAGCCAGATCCTGAGGCCTTCCTTGGGAATTTTCCCTAATATAGCCTTTATAATCTAGGACCCTGCTATAAAAATAATACCATATGTAAAAAAATAAAAGTCACACCAGGGACATAGGTACTGAAGCTTACTTCAGCATATTGATAAACTCATGGGAAAAAGTAACTACAAAATGACTAAAAGACAGAGAAAAACTTAATGCTAGAACAATATATTAATAAGAGAGATGACCAAAATGAAATCTCAGAAGAGAACAGCAATATAAAAATGAAAACATGTGCAGCCACAAAGGAAAAATGTGAAAGGATATCACACCCAAAATGAATCCCTGGAAGTACTCCAAAAAGAATAGGAAAAAAAAAAGATGCTTGCTTAGTAGCACCAAAAGCCAGAAACTACTGTGTCTATCCTTCTAATACTGTCTTTAAAAAGTACTTCGAAAGGACAGGAGTCAAAGCAGGATGAGCAAGGGGACTCTCCCACTGAAAACAATGTGAAAAGTAGTCAGAAAGAATGGGTTTTCATCATATAAGAGGGAACCAGAAGCAAAACTGCACACAGAGGAGTGCTGGCCAAACATGCCATCCCCCCACCTATCATACCAGATTCAGAATCAGGGTTATAAGAATAAAGAAAGCCAGGTACCAATGTTATGATAGAAGGGAGAGAGAAAGTCTATGAGGTGAGACTCTCTTCTAGCTCTCCCCTCCCACCAAATATACACTGAGATACTTTGAGGGGGTATCATCCCGAAACTGGGTGACCTGGATGGTCATGCCACCCCTCAGGAGTTGGGGCAAGGCTTCCCTATAAGATGAGGTATGGGGGACCATAATCTGATTCTGAATGAGGGTGGGGTTCACACAAGCCTCCCCTGAGGTCAGTCAGCTTCACAGTGAGTGGTCTGGCTTCAAGATGGAGGTAGTCAGACCAAGCTATGATTCCTCTCCCTCTCCTCTCTCGGGTACTCTGGAACACTATCTGACTAATAAATGGCTTTTATTATTCACAATTCAAGGATTGGGGAAAAGGGTGTAGGGCAGAGGAATTTTGGGGGTGAGATCCAAGCAAATAGATGAAAAATCTTCCTCCTTCTCCTCAATAAAAGGGAATTTGTTACAAGCTCTGGAAGAACTCAAAAAGGAATTAAAAAATCAAATAAAAAAGGTTGAAGAAAATGGGAAAAAGAAATTAAAGTAATTTTAAAAAATAGCTTAAAAAGCAAAATTGGTTAAATACAAAATGAAGCACAAAAATCCAATGAAGAAAAGATTGCCATGAAAAGTAGAAAGGACCAAAAGGAAAAGGAGGATCAAAAAGGTCATGGAAGAAATTCAGTCTTTAAAAATTAGATTTGGTCCAATATAATCTAATTATTTCACAAGACATCAAAAAAAACATAAAACAAAAGAAAAACAAAAAGAATGAAAAAATTGAAGAAAATATGAAATATCATTGGGAAAAAAAAACAACTGACCTGGAAAATAGATCCAGGAAAGCTAATTTAGGAATTATTGGACTACCTGAAAGTCATGACCAAAAACAAAACAAAACAAAACAAACACATCTTATTACAAGAAATCATCCAAGAAAACTGCCCTAATATTCTTGAAACAAAGAGTAAAAAAGAGATTGAAGGAATACATAGATTAGCTCCTACAATAAATCCCCAAATGATCATTCCCAGGATTACTATAGCAAATTTTAAGAGTTCCCATGCCAAAGAGAAAATGCTGCAAGCAGCCAGAAAGATACAATTCAGATATCATGGAACACCAGTTAGGATTACACAGAAAGTAGTTGCTTCCAATTTGAAGGCCTAGAAGGCTTGTAATATGAAGGAGGTGGGTTTACAGCCAAGAATCACCTACCCATCAAAACTGATTATATTCTTTCAGGGGAAGGTATGGTCATTTAATGAAATAGAAGATTTCCAAACATTCCTGAAGAAAAGACCAGGCTTAAATAAAAAATTTGATGTCCAAATGCAAAACTCAAGAGAAGGATAAAAAGGAATGATGAACCATATGATTTCCTAAAGAACTGGAAAGACCTACATGAGCTGATGTGGATTGAAATAAGTAGAACTAGGAGAACATTATACACAGTAATGAATCATTGTGGGATGATCAAACTTTGCTGCTAAAAGCAATGCAATGATCCAGGACAAGTCTGAGGTACTGATGAAAAAGAATGGTATCCATATCAAAAGAAAGAACTGTGGGAGCAGAAATGAGGAAGAAATATACGATTTATCACTTGTTTATATGGGTATAGGATTTGGGGTTTTGGTCTTATAAGATTATTATTTTACAAAAATGAATAATATGGAAACATATATGTATACAATAATATATGTATAATCTATTGGAATTGCTTGTCAACTCTGGGAGGTGGGGAGAAGAGGGGAGGGAAACTACATGAATCATGTAACCTTGGAAAACATGGCAAATTTGTTACTGGAATAAAATGAAGGGGAAAATATTTTTAAAAGAACAGAAAAGCAAATAATAGGAAACTTAGAAACAATATTAGGGAAAAAAACAAAATAATAATTATAAAACCCATTATTTATATACAGGACTCCTCTTCAAAGTTTTTATATATACTATATCATTTGATCCTCATGATAATACTGTGGGGTAGATGTTATTATCTCTTCATTTAATATATGAAGAAAATTATATTAAGAGAAATTAAATTATTTGCCCAGTATATGACATAATAAGTATGTTAGATACAAATAGAATTCCAATCATCCTAATCCCAAGCCAAAAGCTATATCCACTACATTGCCATATTTGCAAGGTAGGTTAAAGGTAATTTGGAGGAAATAGCTAGTAATTGGATAGATTAAGAATGTTCTAAGTAAGGGGTAGCATTTAGGCTGAACTTTGAATGGACCTAAGGATTCCAAAAAATAGAGGTGAAGAGTAAGTATATTCCAGACATGGGAGACAGTCTGTGTAAAAGCAAGGAGGTGGCCTTTATCATAGAGCAGCCACAGAAAACAGATTAGAACTTAGATTCATCTTCCTCTTAGAAAGAAGAATAGGGGAAGAAGGAAAAGGAGGAAGAGAATGAAATCTCTCTAGAAATATGGGTTGGAACCAGATGGAACACTTTATATGCTAAACTAAGAAGTTTGCATTTCTCCTTAAGGCAATACAGAGTTATTGAACTTTGTTGATTAAGGGACTGACATGGTTTGATCTCTGCTTTAGAAATAAAAATGTGGAAGACTATGATTAATAATTTTAGTTGCCTAGAAGAAGAGTGAATTTAGGGTGGGGAGCAGGGAGGTAGAATGTACTGTTTTGAACATGCTGAGTTTGAGATGCCTATACAATATAAAATTATGATGTCTAATAAGAAATGTATAATATAGAATTGGAGTTGAGGGAATATATTAGAGCCCAGATATTTGATTTGGGTATCATCTGCATGGATACCATGATGTAAGCTATGGAAGCCTCTGAGATCTTGGAAATAGGGAAGACACTGACCAGAGTCCGGGCTGTACATACATACATATACATATACACACATACATACATATATAAATGTGTGTGTATATATATATACATATATATATATATATAATTACTGAGATCAGTTAGACAGAAAAGCAGTATCACCAAACCCAGAGAAGAGCCAGTGTCCAGGAAGAAGCTACAATCAACAATCAACAAGGTCAAATATTGAAGAGAGGTCAAGTAGAATCAGAGAAAAGATCATTCCATTTTGCAAATAAGAGATCATTAGTGAAGGGAAAAAATGACTTATTTTAGCTTCATGGTCCCAGTAAGAGATAATAACACTTGAACTCCTGGGTTCACTTCCCAAGCTCAGTCTTCAGGGATTGTAGCTTCTCTAATTGTTCCCACAGGGCTGCTTCTCACTAACAAAGGCATACCTCACTAACAGGATCAGCAAGACTGTTGCCTACTATATGTGCCTAATCTCTTCTTTGTAATTGAATGCATCATTTGAAAACATGGGGAGTTTTGGATGACAGCCTTTCCGGGTCCCCTTTGGTGGGATAACCAGCTCATTAAATCCTGACGTGAAGGGTATTTTATTATAAAGTGACAGATTCAAAGATTTATTTTTCCATTTTTCACCTGCCTTCCCCCTCCTGCTTATGCCTTTATATTTGTTAATGGCCTTTCTGTAAGTTATATAATCCTGTCAAGGGTGAAAAAAAAATCACTCTGGGCTGCTCATTTGGCCTAAATCACTCAGCCTTTAGCTGTGACAGGCTGTATGTAGGCACTGCTCAGTGCAGGAGGACAGCTGTCCCACTCCCCAGTCATTGTCACTGTGTGCTAAGGAATTGTAAGGTTTTAATAAGATCGTAAAGGAGAATGACATGAACTAGCGTGATAGGTCGTTTTCATTAGCATTCCGAATATCTGGGTTCTGTGGGATAATAAATTAGAGCTGTTGAGCAGAAATGGGCAATGTGATGATTCAATATTTTTTACTACCACATCAGGAAATGTAGTCGAACCTAAGCAGTTCTTTTTTCTCAACTCCTCACCATATGGTTTGGAATCATCCTCCCAATTCTGACACTTTTTTGGGGGAGGGGGTGTCAATAAGCCAGAGAGCACTATATATGCATATTAACTAGGAAGAAACCCTTCTATTCCTTCACACGCAAAGATATAGACGAAGAGTTCTCTTTCCTGCACCCTTTTTGCTGTGTAGTGAAGCCTGTGAAACACCACTGCCCCCTCCTCAGTTTTTAAAATGCAAAAAATAAAATACACAGGGTCACAAAGGAAACCAATTGTACTGAAATGCAATTATCAGAATATAAAAAAAGTATATGTATGCCAGTTTAGGAATCCATTTAAAGAATGAATCTTTCTTTAAAGCAGTGCTCTGAGAATAGTAATTTCTATATTATTATCCTCATATTTCAGATGAATAAAATTAAGCTTACGGAAGGCAAAAGACTTGTGATCATAGATTTAGAACTTGAAGGAGCTTTGGAAGATATTTCTTCCAACCTTCTCATTTTACACATTTTTAAGGCCATGAAGCTAAGTAAGACCTTCAACCCAGGTCTTCTTGCTTCAAATCTAGTCATTTGATGTATTTTGAATATGCACTGTGATAATGAGATTGAACCTACTCTGCCCATTTTTAGACTTAATCACCAACAATGTAAACCCCCCACTTACACTTGAATGGAGGAGGTCTGTATCCCTCATGTGCAAGAGTGGGTGACGAATCAGAATTGACTAACTGCCCCCTGGGCAGTATTAAGCAAAGCATTTGTTGTGATCAGATACATAAACTTGAAGGAAGGCACATGAAGTGAAGCAAAAGAAGTGCCTTTAAAAGGGAGTGACAACTTCCTGTGAGTCAGTTCTTGTTCATTTCTTGGAGCCGGAGTTCGAGGGGAGACGCTGCTTGCTGGACCTGAGACCTAAGACCTTGGTGATACTGTTCTTAAATCTATCCCTTAGAACTACACATGATGAGTGTAAAGTCTGACTCTACCTGAATTTCTCTGAAGAAACTCTCCTTTCAAGAGAGGCTTCCAGACTGAAGCTTTTACTTCATTCATCCCTGGCCCTTGGCTCAGCCTTCTCTGGCTGAGGACTAATTAACCCTGGCTGGGTTTAAACAGGAGCTGGAGCAAAATACTTAGTGTGTTAGGTTAGATACCTTACCCTATCCTCTCTCTGATTTTCTTACTTTCATTCTCTCTTCTCAATTGTAAATAAACTACTATAAAAGTCATCTTGATTTGAGGTTTTTCATTAGGAATCGAATCAATTCCTTGGCGACCAAAACTTTTAATATTTAGTCAACCAAAGCCTACTTTTTTCCCCTTTATAGTACTGAAGCAATTCTTACTCTTATTGTGGATGACATTCCCATAAATAGGTGTTATGGATTAAAATGATATTAATAAAGCTTGATTTTTCTCATTGAAACAATAGACATTATGTTGCTAAAGGGAAAATAGATGGAGCAGTAAATAGAGCAATAGGCCTGGGAATCAGAAAGACCTGAGTTCAAATCCAGTTTCAGATATTTACTAAACTATGTGATCCTGGTAAAGTAAACCCTATTTACTTCAATTCTCTCATATGTAAAATGATCTGAAGAAGGAAATGGCAAACCACTCAATAATCTTTGCCACGAAAACCTCAAATGGGATCACGAAGAGTCAGACAATTGAAATGACTAAACAGCAACAATATTCCTAAAGGGCTGACTCTCTCTAGTATAAAAATAAACACAAATACTTAGTTTATTTAACCAACTATGGAAAACATTTCAGGGTATATTGATTTCCAAAAGACTTATTCAAAATGTTTGATTGTCTCATTCATTTTGGATAGTAAAAGGGCGCTATATTATTATTACCACTTTATAGATAAGGGTCACTGGGCTCAAGATGGTCAAGAGATTTGCCCAAAGTTATATAGCTATAGTAAGTGGTCGAGTTAGGGCTTGAGCACAGGTTCTCATGAGAACTAAGAATTGTATTAAAATACAGTCATTATAAATTTTTTCCCTTAGAAGTTAGGAGCTGACTTTCCTCTCAGTTATAGAATTCAGAAGATCTTTAGGGGGATTTTTATATTTTTGAGGAAATATTTAATAATTCTTGAAGAAGACTAAAATTGACTAAATACAACAACCAATCACAGAAGCTTATATTGAAAAAGATAGACATTACATCACAGCACACTACACAAAGTTATATTCTTCACTGTTTCTGTCTTTTGTTGCTGTCACAAATTATAGTAACTCTCATTTCAGGTTCACTTAAGGGATTTGTAGTCCTGCTGTACTCTTCCATGGTCACACTAAATCTACTATAATACACATAGTTATAAGTGGAGCATTTCAAAGATAATTGATCAGCTCAAGACCATCCGTAGGAGGGTCACAGGATGGGAAGGCTATTAGAGTGGTATTGTGGAAAGGGGATTGGATATTGGAATAAGAAAATATCCATCTTCAGGGATCTCTGCATCTGATACTTGTGGGTTATATGATATTGGATAAATATCTTTGCCTCTCTGAGATTCAGTTTTCTTATCTGTAAAATGGGAATGATAATAGCTATATTAATTTACCCTCAGAAGTTTATTATGAGGAAAGCACTCTTTAAATATAAAGTAATAGATAATTTTTCTCTTGCTATTAAGTCCCAGAAGAATCTCTTGAAGGAACTTTTGAAAGCATGTTTAGAATAGAAAATTTAGAAAGAATATGAATTTAAAAGTTTCTATTGATTTTAAGGTTATAATCTTGAAGAGGTGTTTTTTTTTATCCACTTTTAGGGTAGATTTTGGGCACCTGCCCTAGCAGATTAGGTTTCCAGATAACAATAAGTACTATTTCCATGATTCTAGGAGTGTTAGTGTTTCTAGTAAGGTATTTTATGAGCCCCCATCTATTGTGCCTACCCAATATTAATCAATAAGCAGAACTCAATTAGTTTCAAGAAAGGAAAATTCATAATATGATAACCATTTATTAAGAGTCTATGTTTTGGAAGAAGAGTTCAGGGAGAAATAGAATTGGGTAAATTATCTCAGGCAAAAAAGGTGTAAAAGAGGTTTTATAGTGTAGAGGGAGATGGGAAAAGTGGGGAGGGGAATGTTTGAACCTTACTCACATTGGAATTGGCTCAAGGGAGGGAAAACATACACTTTCACTTGGGTAGATAAACTTATCTTATCTTATAGGAAAGTAGGAGGGGAGAGGAATAAGAAAAGGGAGCAGTGATAGAAGGAAGAGCAAATTGGGGGAGGTGGTAGTCAGGAGAAAACACTTTTGAGAACTGACAGGGCAAAAGGGAGAGAAAATACAATAAAAAGGGGAAAGATAGGATGGAAAATAATACATCATAATCATTATAGTGAATTTTTTTTTACAAATTTCTCTAATAAAGGCCTGATTTCTCAAATACATAAAAAAATTAGTCAAATGTATAAGAATTCAAGTCACCGCCCAGTTGATAAAGGATAGGCACAGGCAGTTTTCAGGTAAAATAATTAAAATTATTTATAGTTATGTGAAAAAATTCTCCACTTTACTGTGAATTAGAGAAATGTAAATTAGATCAACTCTGAGGTTCTACCTCATACCTATCAGATTGGCTATTATGACAGGAAAGGAAAATAACAAAACTTTGAGAAGATGCTAAAATTGAGAAATTAATGCACTAATGCATTGTTGGGGGAGTTGTGAACTGATTTAACAATTTTGGAAAGTTATTTGGAACTGTACTGAAAGGACTTTAAACCATATATACATTTTGACACAACAATGACATTAATAGATCTGTATCAAAAAGAAATATAAAACAAACAACTTATATTATTGTGATGGTATACTATTACACTATAAGTAATCATGAGCAGGATGATTTCAGAAAAATTTATATGAACTGATATATAGTGAAGTGAACAGAACCATGAGAACATTTTATATGGTAAGAGCAATATTGTATGAAAAACAACTGTGAATGACAGCTATTTTCAACAATACAATGATCTAAGACAATCTCAAAGGACTCCTGATGAAAAATGCCATCTGCCTTCAGAATTATAGGAAAATGGTATGTGATTGCATATGTAAAATCTATATCAGATTTTCTATTACCCCAGTCAGGTTGGAGTTGGGAGGAGAGAGAGGGAGGGAAAGAATTGAGGACTCAAAATAAAAAAAAATAGATTAAACCAAATGTTAAAAATCATTTTTATGTGTAATTGTGGGAAATAAAATAAGATAAAGGGGGTAAAAAGAAAAAAAATATAGTTCTTGACTTCAAAGAACTTATAATTTAATGGGGGAAGGCAATATAAAAAAAGAAGTTGAAAACTAGAAAAGAGGTAAGGAAGAGAAGGTATTAGAGACTATCCTTCCATAATGGTAGATGATACTGGCATTGAAGTCAAGTAGAGCAGCTGGTGGCAAATCAAGAGATATCTGGGATTTGAGCCTTCTATAAGGAGAGACTATAAGATAACTTTTTTGCTCTGCTCTCCAGCCTTCCTATTTGAAGTACTGATGTGTAAGGCATACCAAAGATGAAGCAATTTCAATTATGATGAGTTTCCAGGTAATGAACTTGTCAGGGAAGGGAGAGATTGATGTTGAAATGAAGTTGAAACAAGCAGAGCTGCTGGTGGGAAATGAATATTTATTGAAAAGGTATAGCAAGGAAAAAGTAGTTATAAAATAGGAATGTCCCCAACCCTTGGGGCAAACTTTTTCCTTGTATCCAGAAAGTTCCTATGGAGAGTGGGCTCAAACTTAAAGTAGAATTAGAGGGAGGCATAGGTGACAAGCTTCCAAGGATTGTTGCCTTTTGAGGGTACGTAGCCAGAATTCTATTCTTGTCACAAGTTGTCACAATCTCTAAAGTTGCCACTAAAAGTTACACATTTTGAATAAGAACAAGACAAAAAATAACTGTGCAAACCTGTAAAAATCACCAGGAAGGACAAAATTGGTCTTTTTTTTTTAAGGACTAGGCCCTCATTGGCCCATCCCCCCATTTTACTAGTCAATACTGATTTGCCACCAAAGGGCAGAACTAAAGTAGAATTAATGACAATAAGTTACAATGAGACAGCTTTAGGGGAGGGAGGAAATGAAGGAATTACTGCAAAATTAAACAAACAAACAAAACAAAACAAAAGCATAATGACTACAATATTGTAAATCGAAAGGTTTACCAAGAAGCCACCAAATGATTGGAAATAAATGTTGCAAAATAGCAAGTATAAACATGACTCCATATGAGCTATGGAAGATACTTCTCTCTATTCCTTTGTGAAAGTGTGGTGGAAGAAATCCACGAATGGGGACAATTGTATATCTTGTCAGTTTTTCCTATGTAGTAATTGAATTTTCTGAATTTTTTCTTTTTCATCTTTTAAAATTTTTGCAATTTAAAATTTCTTTGTTGCTTGGAAAAGAGCACAGGGGAAAATTTTTGTAATTTTAAAACAAAAACAGCGACATAGTATTTATTTATTTGTTTATTTTAAACTCTTCCAGGTTGCCCCTTTCCTCTCCTTTAGGCAATGATGTTTTCTCTTATTTTGCTATGAAATAGCCCAGGTTTTCTCAGCAAAATAAGAAGGCCAGACAAAGAAAGAAAAGTTTAGAATGGTTTCTGTGAGAAATAAAATAGGGAATCAATTAGGAAGGAATAAAAGGACTTCCTTGCAGTAAGGTTTTAATTTAGGGTATATAACATCAATTTCCAATTATGATAGAGAAATAAAAAAAATACATATATATATATATATATATATATATACATACATACATAATAGGAAGAAAGACCTATCTACTCAATTTCAGGGTAAGAAAGAAACACAACTGAGATTGCAAGACTGGTGATCGCATAGAGTTGTCCTACTTTCTTTTAAGGTGAAAATGAGTTTACTACAATAATCATAATGATTTTTCCCATTTACTTTCTCTTTATTTTCCTTTTCCAGTTTTTGTTTTTAATGTCCCTTGCAATGAATTTGCTTAGTTGAATCTCTTGATGAACTTTATTTAAATTGTTTTTACCTTCTACTGCCTCTTTCTGCTTTATGCGATGATACTGTTCATAGTTGCCCAATATCTTTAAGCATAAATTTTACAAGAGTTTATATTCTAAACTTTTGCCTTTNACATAATAGGAAGAAAGGCCTATCTACTCAATTTCAGGGTAAGAAACACAACTGAGATTGCAAGACTGGTGATCGCATAGAGTTGTCCTACTTTCTTTTAAGGTGAAAATGAGTTTACTACAATAATCATAATGATTTTTCCCATTTACTTTCTCTTTATTTTCCTTTTCCAGTTTTTGTTTTTAATGTCCCTTGCAATGAATTTGCTTAGTTGAATCTCTTGATGAACTTTATTTAAATTGTTTTTACCTTCTACTGCCTCTTTCTGCTTTATGCGATGATACTGTTCATAGTTGCCCAATATCTTTAAGCATAAATTTTACAAGAGTTTATATTCTAAACTTTTGCCTTTGGCAGCTGTCTTTCTCTTACATACAAGTCCAGTGTTTGTGTAGGAGCTTTTCTGGACTTTTTTTTTATCATGGTAATAGATTCTGCATGAAGTTATTGTAATTAGAGTTAATGTCTTTTCTCATTTCTATTTCCCATTTTTCAATGCTAGTTACTTGTTTAATTAGTTCAGGATCAAATTGTTGTAATTATATGCCATGCCTTTTTCCCCTTTATTTTTATTTCTTCATTCTTTTATTTCATTCATTCTATTATTTGCCTTGACAACTCAATGGTCTGAGTGTTAAAAGATTCATGGATTACTCCCACATCAATAATTCTTTCCCTGCCTATTAAAAAATATCAGCTTCATTTTGTGATGATACTCATTCATTATATTCAGTGCTTTTTTTCAAGAGTGTTGATGTTTCCAGGCATAAGTTTTCTTTATAGTATTTAAGAGCATTTCTTAACCTTTTTTTTTCTTCCCCTGAATTATACTTTTCTTTTCCTTCTTGCTAGTCATCTTTCTCTACCTTTGTATTGATGTCACTGTATCAGAATGTATTAAGGTGTAATCTGAAGAGTCTTATTATTTCATGCAGTTTCTTTACTTTTTCATCCTCAACAGCTGATGTTGGTTCACAAACTAAAATTATTTTCATTGTGTTCTTATTTAAGTACTTTTCATCATGAGATGACCAAACAATCACTAAAATGGATGATTTTTGCTATCTTTTGATTTATGAGAAAACAACCTCTGACATTTACTTTCTTTGCTTCTCCAAGAATACTTGTGGCCTATATTTCCTTTTCAACTTTTTTCTTTACTCTGGTTTCATTTAAAGAAAGTCAGAATTAGAATTATTCAACTGTTCCAGGATTAGTCCAATTGTTGGACTACTACATTGAACAAAGATCTCACATTTAGAGGACCAACAGTGAAATTAAATTGTATAGGTTGTCTAAAATCTATGTTATTCTTGACACCTTTATCACCTTCCTCTCCTATACTCAACTTTGCCAACATCACTTCAGAAAGAGAAAGGGATCTCAAAGAACTGAATGTATTATCAGAGTTTTATTTGACTTGTAGGTTGCCATGACTCTCAACCTCCCTCTCCATCCAAAAATCATCACCAAATGACCAGATTGCTATCAGTAATTCTTTCTATATTTTGCTAAACTGTTCCTTAGAAAGCAGAATCAGTTTGTTGCTAGGGCTACATTTCAAATCATTCCAACATGACAGAACCTACTAGATTTGAATTTTGTAGGTATTTGTTGTGTGTTCAACTCTTCATGACTCCATGGGGACATTTTTGGGCAAAGATATTGGAATGCTTTGTTATTTCTTTCTCCAGCTCATTTTATAGATTAAGAAAATGAGGCAAACAGGGTAAAGGGACTTGCCCAGGGCTAGCCCAGCCAGTAAGTATCTGAGGTCAGAGTAGAACTTATAAAGATGAGTCTACCTGACTCCAGGACCAGCACTCTATCCACTATGGCACATAGTTGCTGCTCTCTGGGAATTAACTTTGAGAATCTATGATAACTTCCAGGCACAAGAATAGGAGTTTTTAGAGGTCTTAAAGATACTTCATAAACATGTCATTATTTTTCTAAGAGACATAAAATTATTGTATGGGATCACAATGGGAAAGGCTATTATTACCTGGCAGGATAGGGGAAGGGTTTTTGAAGGAATTGGCATTAGAATTGAGTTTTAAGGCATTGGTAGTAATTCAATAGACAAGAAAAGGGAAAGCATTTGACATACAGGGAATAACAGTATGTGCCAAGGCATGGAAAATATGCAGAGTGAATACAGAGAATGGAGACTGGTCTATCTTGGACTGAGTGTAGAACATGCAGAGGGGAGGAATAGAAACTAAGGCTGGAAGGTACAATATTATAGAGGTCTTAAATGACAGTCAAAGGAATTTAAATTTTTTGTTACTAATGAGGAAACTTTGAAGATTTATGAGCAAGTGACAGGTCAGGAATTGTGCATAATGATGTTTCCCAAAGTTTTAAAGGTGTAAAGGATTCAGACAATTACTGAATGAGAGTGAAGAAAGGAAAACTTTGAAGAAAGCTATAACAATAGGTCAGAATCTATAGTAGTGAGAATTGGAAAGGAGGAAAGAGAGATTGAGGAGAAAGCTTTATTACAATAAGTTTCACTTCCTCAAATCTTTAAGTGCCTCTTAAATTCAAAGCTCTCTGTTGGGGATAATTAATCAACAAATATTTATGTATTGGAGAGAGACTAAATGTGGACTCAATTACAAAAGAGATAAAGTCCTTGCTTTCAGGGAGTTTATATTTTACACAGTGCTTAAATAAAATAGTCCATTGATAATTGTGTTTTGCACTAAGTAGTGTGCTGGGAATAAAAACATAAGTAGAAAGAAAGACAGTCTATTATGACTTTCTGAAACTTATATTCTAATGGGAAAAAAAAGCTGAAAGAGGGTAGGGAGGAAAAAAGAGTAGATGAGGGTAGCTGGGAAGGGATTATAATTCAAGAGGATCTCCTAAGTGCTGTTCAAGTCTTAGGGCTTTAAAGTAACTTTGTCCAAATATCCATCATAAATAGATTGGTAAATGATAATAATTTAATTGCTCTCTGAGTGTCTCTGGTTCTGTTCCTGTACCTAAGCACTTTTGGTAGTATTGCTCCACTTTACTTTTGTGGTCACACTTGAGAAAAATGGGGTCTACTGAGCCTGAGACTAAATTATATTGACCTCTGAAATCTCATCTCAGAATCAAACAGTTTACCTCATTTTTTTTGTTGTCATTTTTCAGATATGTCTGACTCTTATTACCCCCATTTGGCGTTTTCTTGGCAAAGATACTGGAGTGATTGGCCATTCCTTCTGTAATGTACAGAAATGGGCAGCTATTTTTTGTAGGTACAAAAAGCAGTTTGCCACTTTGGAACTCAGAACCTGGCAAAGTAGCCCTGGGCATGTGCCAAGGTGACAGTTAAGGACAGGGCATAAATTGAAGTCACAGACCCCTTAAAGGGCTCATTTTCTTTCCTTGGGTTAGGGAGGCAAGAGGTGACTGTTTGGGCCCCTGGGAGGAGGGAGTTTGTTATAGGCAGGCAGGCTGGATTAACCTTTATTGCTAGCCATATCAAACACATTTTATATTGGCACAGTCAATAAGCTTTTATTTCAAATCAAGATCTTTCCACATATCAACACCTTTTACAACAGCATCTGACCCAGGGATGTCATAGCCCTGGGCTCAGCATCCAAAAGTTTCAGAGTCAGAGGGAGACCCCCAAGGTCCCTTTGAACTCTACAACTAGAATCTTCTTCATTTCAAATATTATTTAAGCTTATAATACTTTAGGCAAGATTATTCAGGGTTACTTTCACCCTCTCTCCTACTCCCAATTTACCTACCCATCAATTTACCTAATAAACCCAGTTTAATCTCCAAGCCTATAGTGATCATTTAAAAGTGAAAACTGACTTTGATGACAACATCACTGATAACATAGTCAGATCCCAGTAATAACTTGGTTAAACATATTCAAATCAAGCTAGTGCTTATAAATATAACCAAAGGTTTCTGGGAACAACATTTACTTCCTGGTTACCTTCTAACCAACTGACAGCCAGAAACTGGTTCCTAAGGCTTTGTGGTTAGGTAGAAAATTCTCATCCTTAAAGGAAGCTTAGCCTAGCTGGTGTGGGCAACAAATCTTTAGTCCCATATCAAGCTAGGGCTTGATCAATTGGGCTTCTCCTGAGTTATCCTAGATATGGCCTTAACCCCCTTTCTGGTCATAACACTTCTCCATCACATTTTACAGATGAGGAAACTGAGGCAAACAGGATGAAGTTATTTGCTCAGGGTCAGACACCCAGTAAGTCTCTGATTTGTACACTCAAAGATGAATTTTATTGATTCCAAGCCCAGGGCTCTATCCACTTGGCCACCTAGGTGCCTGTTTAGCCCATTATAAGTAACTAAAGTCAGAAATGAATGATTTAGTTCAATTGATTTCTCACCTCTGGTTCTCATTTTCTTCCTCTGTAAAATGAGGTTCAGCTTCATGATCTGTAGGCTTTTTCCTGTTCTAATTTCTATAGTTTGAAATGCTTCTGAGAGGTATAAAACAAAATACTATGTAATGCCTGGGAGGGAATAGTAGTTACTAATTTGTAGGGCACTGGAGGAGACTTCTTGACAGTAGTTTTACAATACGAAAACACTGACAACTAAGAAAGAAGTCTCTTGGAGGCCCCAAGTCTCCTGGAAATATTTTCTTCTTCTTTGGGGATGAGTTTAAAACTCAACTCAAAAACAGTAGGCCAGTTAGCTATACATCCAAATTAGTTACAGCACACTTAAGGAATCATGCTTTGGGCATAGAAGTATACAAGACAATAAAACAGGTTTTTGGGGGGATAATTAAGTATTGGAACAGATGCTGGGAATGTCTCCCCTATGGCATTATAGAAAGAAAAAGATTTAGGATTGGTTGTGATTCCTCATAATAGATGACTACCCTGTGGTGTGAGTTTTGTCTTTTGCCTATTAATATTTAGAAGTCTTTGGTATCAAGACTTAGGTGTGAATCCTAGCTCTGGAGCTAAGTAGCTAAGTGACCTTGGGAAATTTGCTTAACTCTTATTTAATAATTCTCTCATGTAAAATGAAGAGGGTAGAGTAGAGTCAGATTTAGAACCAGATGGGACTTAGAGATAATTTAGCCCAATTTGCTTTTATCCCAGATGAAAAAAACTGAGATTCATAGAAGTAAATCGTCCAAGGTCTTTTGTTGTTCTACTTATATACAACTTTGTTGGCATTTTCTGAGCAAAGATACTGGAGTGGTTTGTCCTTTCTTTTTCCAGATAATTTTCAGTAGAGGAAAAAGAGACAAACAGGTTTAAGTGACTTGCCCTGGGTCACACAGCTAATAATTATCTGAGAGACTAGATTTGAACACAAGTCTTCCTGACTCAAGGATTCAAGTGCTCTAGCCACTGTGACACCTAGCAGACCCTGTCCAAAGTCATGTTTATAAATATAAGAGCCATAAATCAAATAGCCTCTCAGGCTAAATCCAGTGCCCTCCAATTATGCCACACTGGCAACAGGAGTGGGATAGGTTCTAATAATACAAGACTCTAAACCAGAGATATCAAAGTCAAATAGAAATGAGGACACTGAATGGTATATCAGAATCCCCGCAAGTTTCATATTGACTTAGAAAACCACATTATCTGGTCACATTAGAGAAAACTCTTCTCTAAACTCTTATAATTTTCTTTTTAATATTTACTTGGGGGACTAAATTTGTATTGCCCAAAGATGACATTTGCCCAGAAATAGCCATTCAGGGTCATTGAGTTTCTGGACTCACAGGCCCAACATGAAGAAGAAAGTTCCCAAGTCTGTTGTTCAGTCATTCAGTTATATCTAACTTTTAGCCACCCAATTGGACGATACACTCTCTGGGATTTCCTTGGTTTTCTACTCGCATGTCGGTTAGAAGGACACTCTCAAGTCTCTCTAAAGAACTTTAGTATCAACTATGAGACACGGGAGATAGTGGCACAGGACTGCCCAGCATTAAAGAAGGTGCTGTGCTCCATGAGCAAAGCTGAATCTCAGTGGGACAAAGGAAATGTGAGGGTGCAGAGTAAACATCTCCATCCCAAATCTTCTAATAGACCAGCTGTGTCTGACATATGGAAAAGCCTTCAGAGCTCCTCTTGTCCTGATCAGCCTCCATCTGTGTGGCCGCACCGTACTCCGACCCCAGCATCATGATGTCGCTGGTCTTTTTCAAGTATAAGCTTAAACAACAAGACCACTAAACATAAGACCACTAAAATTTCTTGCTTGTTTGCTTTAGACCGCCCACTGCCCTTAAGGGTTAATTGAAAGCAGAGAAAATCTTCACTGACTTTTTTTATGAAATTTATAAAAACTAAAGAGAGGAAGGAGTAATGGATAGCGTGAGAGCTGCCTTCAGTAAGGAATAAATGTGTGGGTCCAAGTGTTGCCTCAGACATATATCAGTTGTGAAAGTCTGTTCAAGTCACTCAGCCCTTGAGTGCTCCAGGCATCTATCTAAAGTTTCTGAGTGACAAAAAATGAGCCGGTCTGTCCTGTTAGAGAGAGTTTCTTTACCTCCATAGGTGCAATCACATATCCTGTCCTTATCTCAAGAACTGGAGTTGAGAAGGGGAAATATCTTATAGCTAGGACTGATGGTCTCTATATCAGCAGTAAAACAAGGAATTGAAAACTGACACTAACCACTTTATACATGGGGTAAGAGAGATTTCCAAACCTGCCAAGAGGAGGAACTATGTAATCTGGGAATTAGATCACATGCCAGAAAAAAGAAATGGCCCTTTCCTTCCCCTGAGCCTGCCACCATAGGAAACCTGGACCCTGAGGGTTATTACTGCCATTATCTCTTCTTCCATGAGGCCTCCTGGCCACTGTCTGACTGTTCTCTCCTGGCATTGGTGATTATGTGTTTATTGAAAGGCCTCAGCATGTTCTATTCTGTTCTGCCTCAGTGTTTCCCCCACTGGGCTACAGAAAGCCTGCCTGAGCTTTATAACTTTCCTTTCAACAGCTGGCAGTTACAAATTAACTTTTTGACTTCATTAAGCTAATCTGCTGAATTGTCCCTAATTTGGAACACCTGAAAACTTCCCTCCCACCTTCCTTTCCTCCTCTAGTTAGTTGCCTTCCCTCACCAATCAGAAACTGAATAGCAAGAAAGTAGCATATGGAGACCTGGGCAGACTTAGCGGCAACCAGTTTATTTTTATTTCATTTTTCTATCTCCACTAAACAACTCAATAATATAGATGGCATGACTAAGTCCATGGCATATCTGTGGAGGAAAGAATAGACAGAAAATGCCACTATAGTCTGTAAGGGAGAGCATATTTGTTGGGTGACTTAATGACTAACCAATAATCAATCGATTAATCAATCAATAAACATTTGTTAAGCATCTAATATATACCAGACCCTGCGCCTAGTCCAAGGGATGCAAAATGACACAACATAGAGTTCCTGTCCTCCAGGAGCTTACAATCTAATCAAAGCAAGCAGATATAATCTCATGCTTTCATGTAATCATCCAAAGGGAGGGAATTTCAATGGAAAGTAAACCAGGATGAAAGGAGCAGTCAGCATTTCACCTTTCCTTTTCTGTGTTTACATCATGAGGATGAGAATTCTTGGAAGAATTCTGAGAGTTTTCCAGATTGAGAGAGCATTTTAGAATCTTTCCATATCTAAATAAGAATCCCCTTTATAAAATCATTCACAATCCTGTCAAACCCTTTAGGGATGGTGAGCTTACTAATTCTTTCCATCTCTGGGTAGTTTTTCTTACTAAGCGATATTCTTCATTACTTCACAAGAGACCGACATCTGCCTCTCTGCCATTTCTACCAATTTCTCTCCATTCTGCCTCTAAGGGACAAAGAGACCAAGTGAAATGTCTCTTCCTCAGGAGACATTTGCAGTTCTTGAAGACAAAAAAGCATGCCTATCCTAAGTATTTTCATCTTGTTTTGACTTATTTTCCCTTTTTGAGTTTTTTTCCAAAAAAAAATTAATTCAAAGACTTATTAAGAATAAACACAAGGAGGCAGCTGGGTAGCTCAGTGGATTGAGAGCCAGGCCTAGAGATAGGAGGTCCTAGGTTCAAATCCGGCCTCAGACACTTCCCAGCTGTGTGACCCTGGGCAAGTCACTTGACCCCCATTGCCTACCCTTACCACTCTTCCACCTATAAGTCAATACATAGAAGTTAAGGGTTTAAAAAAAAACAAATAAAATAAAAGAATAAACATGTTCTCCTATTTCCTTAAGTTCATACTTTCCCATACATCAAATTGAAAAGCATGTATTAAGTGACGACTATATGCCAGAATAAAGTTAAAAACAAACGAATAAAATGATAGTCATTGTTCTAATGGAAGTCTAATGGGGAAGATGACAGATGAACAGTTGTGTACAAAAGAAAAGACATGATGAATTGGAGATCATCTAAGAGTAAAGGAACTAATATTAATGGGGATGGGAAAGGTTTCTTGCAGAAGTGAGGATTTTAGCCGAGGAAGCCAGGAGTTGTACATCACCTTCATCTCTTGGTGAATAGGATCAAGAATAGCTCAATTCCTACACAGTATCAGTGCCACTAAATTTGCAGCTAAAGGTAGCATCATTTCTGAATAATTTCTCTTAGATTTTTTTGGCCTGGGTCCAGAAATTTACTTCTAAGAATCATTCCTTGGCTCCTCAAGGTGTGGGCTGACTACAACAAATATCTGATCTTTATTTTAACAGGTTTCTGTGTTCATTCGTTATTTTCATAACATAATTTCCAGTCTCTTTCCCATCATGGCCATCTTCCTCTGAGTATGATCTAAACTCAGTGGGGCAGCAGTACCTTTCTTAGAGGAAAGGACATTTTCATTTCAGTCTGGCAAATCAGACAACTGTGGAAAAGGGTTCTGCTTTCAATCCCCAAAATTGCATCCACTAATGATGGACTTTCCCAATTACCACTTCCAGATTTGACTTTCCTTTAAACCCCAAAGCAGTATAGTCAAATCTCTAAAGTTGAACTAAGATCTTCCAACTATCCTGTCGGGTGGAAGTGCCAATTTTCTTCCTAGATAGTTTTCCCTAGAGGACCCTGATAGAAAACTAACACAAACACACAACTCTTAAAATTTCTATCATATCCATGATGCACTGTTCCCTTTAGGTTTTAAAAGATAAAGCTCTTTTCTTCATAAGATTCTCCCAAAACTTCCTTGCCCTAAAAGCCCAGGCTAGAGAATGAGGCTGGAGAGACTGGAAAGGCAGATAAACAAGATTTGCTGAAACCAAAACCCCCAAATATCTCAGGTTTATATCTTAATAGAGGAGTTACATTGTATAAAAGCAATTCTGAAACACTTTGTACAGGTAGTGCCTGTGGAAATAGCTTCTTGGAGTTAGAGCTAGAGCATGGCAGGTGAACATTACTTTTAGAACCTTAACTTATGTATTGCTGGATTGTTTTTAGCCATTTGTTTGAGCTATGGGGATAGTACCGCATATGCCTTTTTTTTCTTATAGTTTAAAAGTTACCAGTTCCCTTCCTCTCACTACCTCCATCTTCACATACTTGTAGAACTTTAAAATTAGATATGTTTTTAGACATCATAGAATCTTAGGTCTTGGGAATTTGAAGGTTCTCCGAAGCCATATAGTACTCCCCCCCATGTGTAAATAAAATAAAACAAAACAAAAATCTACTCTATAGTGTTGTTCACTGTAGGCAGATTGCTGAGGAAGACCTGAATTTAAATCTGGTTGGACTTAGATCTTGACTATCTGTGTGAATCTATAGAAGTCACTTCACTTCTGTCTGCCTTAGTTTTCTCACCTGTAAAATGGTGACAATAATTGCTGCTACTTCCCTTTGTAGTGAAGATAAATTGAGATTCTATTTCTGAAGTGTTGCAAACCTCCAAATTTAACCAATTGTTAGATGTTGTTACCTTTCCTAGAAGATCTCCAGCAAAAAGGAGCTCAATCCTTCCTAAGGCAGCCCTTTTCCCTTTAGGTCAGCTTTAATTATTAGAAGATTTCCCAAACATTAAACCTATATTTGCCTTTTTGAATTTTATACCAGAGGACTTCCTTCTGCTCTTTGAGGTAAAGCAGCACAAGTCACACCTCTTCCACATTGTGTGAAGTTAATATAAATTGTACTACTTTATTCCATTTGAAAACTCATTTTTGCTCAGTGTCAGTCCCACCCTGTGACTGGACACTAAGTGGTCTACATGGCACAGGTAAGGGGCTGGCTTAGTCCTTTTAAGTTTGGTGGCATGACAAAAAGGCAGGACTTGGACCTGGACTAAAGTTAAATCTGTCCAACCTGTGAGTTCCAGGAGGAGTGATGAAAACTAGCTTCATAAAAAAAGGGCACAGAAGAAGCAGGCTCTCTTTTCCGGTTGTGGGACTTTCTGAGCCCAGGGGCTAGAGATTCTTATTATTGGCAGTCACTTTTGGCTATAAACTGAGATTAATTAGGCATGGCCAGGTGATCATATTATTTCTCTCTCTCTCTCTCTCTCTCTCTCTCTCTCTCTCTCTCTCTCTCTCTCACCTTTTCTAAAAAATAATTATAAATTAATATACAGTCTCCAGAGAATTTAATCATAGTATTTTGCCTTCCTTGAGTCTAGTCTTTTCACTTGACAGATAAAGAACTTCAGGATTAGAGGAGGGATGGCTTATTCAATATCCCACAGAGAAGAAAAGGGCTGGCAAAATCATGGATGAACCCAGTTTTCCTGATTCCCAACTCTTTCTACAATACAACATATTCTTCATGTCTTCCCATCTTCACAACATCACATTGGTGAGTTGTAATAGGTCATAACATCAAAAAATTGAGAATTAGGGATCACTGAATCCATTTCTAACATTTTGAAGACAAAGGAACTCATTCTCTTCATTTCTCAGGCTTCCTTCAAGACTCAAATATCTGCTCAAAACCCACCTTCTGCAAGAGATCTTTACCTTCCTCTACTAGTGTCTGTCCTCTGAGATCATTTCCCCTTTATACTACAGAAAACTTGTTTGTATATGGTTGTTTACATGTCGTATCCCCATTAAACTGTGAGTTCCTTGAAGGCAAGGACTATATTTTTATCTTCATTAGTATCTCTAGGGTTTAGTACATCATCTGGTACACAATAAGCAATTCAATTATTTTTGCTGCTGCTACTAATGCAGATGATGATGATAACACCCAGAGAGAAAAATTGATTTGATGAAGTTTATCCAGGGAGACAATGGTACAGAGTGGATTTGTACCAAGGTATTCTGACAAATTCACTCCTCTTTCCACTGTACTTTGCTCCCTCTCATGGCTTGTTTCTTTTCCCTTGATTACATAATACTGCTCTAAGGTATGTGTGTGTGGTGTCCATGTGGGTGTAGATACATCTGAATGTGAGTCTAAGTGGCACAGTGGATAGAGCACTTGACTTGGAATCAGGAGAACTCATTATTATGAGTCCAAGTCTTGCCTCAGATACTTATTAGCTGTTTGACTCTGGGCAAGTCACTTAGCACCATTTGCTCCAGTTCCTCATCTTTACAATGAGCTGGAGAAAAAAATGGCAAATCACTCCAGAGTCTTTGCCAAGAAAACTTCAAATAGGGTCATGGAGAGTAGAATATGACTGAAAAATGACTAACAACAACAAATGGGTTTTTGTACAATTACTATTGGTGGGTAGTTGGAATAGATATATTTCTAATTTTGCCCATTCCTGTAGGGAGCCAATTGGAGAAATAGGGTCTTTGATAGGGCCTTTTATTTGGATTCCTATCATGATCAATATGGCTGATGCAGCTTTGTAATTGATTTTGGTGGCCTAAGCCTAAAAGGCTGGGCTACCAGCAGGTTGGCTAATCCAAAATAATTGACCCCTTCTGGAGGCTCATTTTAAAATTGGAATTCATTGAGAGAAATAGAGTCTATAACAGGTACTGGAGTGGCTTGCTATTTCCTTCTCCTCAATTGACAGATGAGGAAATTGAGGCAAATGGTGTTAAGTGACTAGCTCCAGGTCACATAGGTATTAAGTGTCTGAGGCTAAATTTGAATTTAGGAAGATGTCTTTTTGCCTCCAGATCTAGCACTCTGCTCTACCTAGCTGTCCCTTTCCAAGACAAGAGTTTTATGAAAAGTGTGATGGGTATAATCCATCTGGAAGAATAGAGTTAACAAAAGTTCTAGAGAATACCCCAGACTCTTAATTTCTTGAATACTTTTTCTAATGCTAATGATGCTGCCTTCCTGAGTGCTGTCTTCTTTATGAGTTTTCATGAAATTGCCCTCTTTTGATTCTACTACGCATACAACCATTTGTCAGTTTTCTTCCTTCCTTCAACAAACCTTATGCTTGCTCTTCCTTATACATGGGTTTCTATGTCCCATTTCTGTGCTTTTGATGAGGCTGAAACTCATGTTTAAAATATACCATTCTTATTACCCTCTTGTAATGACTAGATTCCTTCAAGACTTGGATTAAAAGACATATTCTACATAAAGCCTTTCCTGCTCCCACTAAGTTATTTGTGCCCTCCTGCCCCAAACTATATTGTTTTTTATTTTTGTACATATTCTGTATGTACTTATTTATATGAATGATGTTTCATCCATTAAAATACAAGCTTCTTGAAGACAGAGACTTTCTGTGTCTTTGTTTCTCTAACACTTAGCCTAGTTTCTAGTAAATTAGATGTTCACTAATTGATTATGTGAATATGATATCTCAATTATCCTGGGACTTGCCATCTGCAATAGGAAACATTTCGTTAAGTCCACTTCCCCCATGCCTAAAAAACTGTCTAACTACTAGAACTCTCCAAAACAGTAATGTGCTTCTTTGGGAGCTAATGGTTTCTTTTCTCATTGTAGGTCTTCAAGCTTCAAGGAGCTTTATGATTCCTTGTTATTTGAGAATCCATTTTGGACATGATCTAGTCTATGTGGGCAATCCAACTGTCAAATTCTATTGCCCCTTCATTATTAACAATTGATCTCTCTCTGCCTAATATTCTGATAGTTTCTTACCTGTTTGCATATTGCATCCTCTAGTAAAATGTATGCTCTTTGAAGGAAAGATCTGCTTTTTCTTTTGCCTTTGCATAGCCAAAACCCAGGGCTGTATCTTGCACATAGTGGGTACCTAATATATCTTTATTGTATTGAGTTGGACTGGAAAGAGCAAATAAGAAATGGAGAAATCAAATCAATTTCCTTCATATCTTTTTCGAGTATTTCTACACATTTGCAAAGAAAGTAAAGCATGGAAATTATAAAACTACAGTAGGATCATTGTTCTCTGCAAAGAAGGGATTTGGGGATTTTTAATCAGCGGTGGGTTTAAAGCCCTGCTGTGATGAAACTGTAGCATGAAATGTAACTCACACAATGGGACTTAACTCTTCACATTTGCTGTTAGGGAGCCTGTTAGCAGCCTCAGTCTACTTTTCTCTTTCCTCTCCATCAGGCTGAATACAAATTTAAAACCAATCAATACAAATAAAGCAAATCAACAATTTTTAAAAGTCAGCAATGGGTTTCCCTTTCAGCAGTCATTTCATTTTAATGTGTCAAGATTAATCTTTCACACATACCAGCTCATTAAAAAAATAACCCTGAAATATTGTCATATGGAGTTTTTTCCCTTTTTTTTATAAAGATGTGCTGACAATTATGCAGCCATAAAGAACATCCCCACTAATTATCTTGGAGTGCACACATTGTGCTGACCAGTTTGTCATTTGTTGGGGCTGGCAGTATTAGGTGAGCCCTTCAGTCCTATCTCAAGTACTGCCTGCCTCCATTTGTACCCACGCTCATTTTACCCTGCATAGGTGAAGTTAATATGTATGCAAAACTGCTAATGAGACTAGTGAAGGTTATTCAGAGGTGCAGGGGGTTGGAGGATGATGAGAGCTCTGGCAACCAGGGAGGCTGACCTCGGGCTGTTTGAAATTGAAATTTAGGGGCTAAATTAATAACTCAACCTGAGAACATGTGGTTAAAAAGTCTATCAGCTCCAGGGTAGAAATGATAGTTTTTGACATGAGAAGATCCCTACCTGTGGAGGAGAAGAAAAAAAAAATCCTGGAGAGAGAGATGATCAAAGCCCAAAGGCTATTTTTTACTGGCACAGCATTGCCAGCCATGAGTAGAGTTGGCAGTGGTCATGGTGGGAAGCCCCATTATCCAAGATGCTTTTTGAATGTGTTTTTTAGCTTTCCCTTTAGAATCTGTATAGCTCAAAGCATGACCACAAAGGGATGCATATTTAGGGATCCAAGATGTGTATATGTTTGTGTAACAACAACAAACAATGATACCTTTTATATAGCACTTTAAGATTGACAAGTACTTTACCTGGGACACATGGCTATTATAACAGCCCTGGGAGGTCCTGGAGCTTTTATTATTTTCATTTTGATGAGAAGGAAAAAGAGTTTGGACAATTAAATGACTCACCTGGGCTAACAACTATTATGGCAGAGGCAAGATTCAAATCCAGATCTCTATCAACTCCAGTTTTTCTATGGCACCAGATTGTGTGTGTGTGTGTGTGTGCACATGTGTGTGTGTGTGTGTGTGCACATGTGTGTGTGTGTGTGTGTGTGTCTCCCAGTAAGGATCAGGATTATTTAGTTACTAAACAAAGCTAGTGAAGGAGAGAAGATGTACTGCCTGAACATTCAGCCATGTCTGGATGTTTCCTGTGCAGTAAATGCTTCTAGTTCTAGAAACAGCAAAATTGTCTTCATGGAAATCACGTGATAGATATCTATATTACCAATATATGATGATTTGGGGATAATAAATTTAATGGAAGAGAACTTTTTCTTTTCCCTATTAGAGTTATCTCTCATCTCCGCTCATGTGGACTTTTGAATGTATTCCTTATTGGTTTTTCTTTTCCCTATTTTCTTTTCTAATTGTCTTTCTTTTTTTGGCTAATCCTTCACAATTTCTTCAGTTGATTCATGTGATCATGACCTCCAGTTCTCTTTCTATTTTCTCATTTGCTTCTGAATGTATCCTACTTTATTTACATCTTTTCTAATGCATGGAACCTAGAATTCATCAAACCACTCCAGACCAAGCCTGGCTAGTGCTTTTCTTACTGCTGACCATCATAGTATTAACTTGTTTAGCTCCCATACTCTACTACGGATGCATACTGACCTTGCAGCCCACTAAAACTCTTTTGACTTTTTCACAGGAATTTGAATCTAGTTATGCCCCTTCCATCCTCTATGAGTTGCCTTAAGTCAAGGAAATAGTAAACAATGATGGAAAGTCATCATAATCTAATAGATCAAATGATAGATTTGGATTAGAGAAAAACTAAGTTAATATTCAAGCTTATTAATTGCATGTTCCACCTCCCTAAATGCCAGTTTCTTCATCTGTAAAACTGGGACTACCTCTTAGCCTTAGTGTGTACCTTACACGGAATATTAGGAGGATCAAGTAACATTATGTATTGAAAGTTATTTCCAAAATTTCAAGACCTCTGTAAATGGTATACATTGTTATTATGCTAAACTTTGAGATTAATGAAAGATTCTTCTTTGACTTCTACTTGCCCAGCTGTGTGATTTAACCTCACTAGGCCTTAGTTGCCCCATATGTAAAATGAGGTGGTTGAATTAGATAACCTCTAAGGTCCTTACCAAATCTAAAACTGTAGAATAATCTCACATTTAACATTAGTGGTAACAATAGACAGTATAGCCTAGATTTAACCATGGATTCTCTCTGGCTGCAAATCCAGTGTTCTTTCCACTATATTATTGTTTCATTTTAATTATAAATCCATCTCTCTCTATCTCTGTCTCTACCTCTGTCTACCTCTCTGGCTCTGTCTCTCTTTCCCTTCTTTTCTTTCCCTCTGTCTCTTCTCTCTTTAATTATTTTTTTTTAATTTTTATATTTAGAAATTTTTTCTATAGTTATGTGACTCATGATTTCCCCCCTCAATCCCCCCCAGTGCTAACAAGAAATTCCACTGGATTATATATGTATCATTGTTCAAAACCTATTTCCATGTTATTCATATTTGCAGTAGAGTAATCTTTTAATGCTAAAATCCCAATCATATCCCTATTGAACTACACTATTGATTATATATTTTTCTTCTGTGTTTCTGTTCCTACAGTTCTTTCTCTGGATGTGAGTAGCATTCTTTCTCCTAAGATCTTCTGGATTGTCCTGGGACATTGTATTGCTACTGGTAGAAAAGTTCATTATATTTGATTGTACCATAATGTATCAGCCTATATGTACAATGTTCTCCTTTTGCTCTGCATCAATTCCTGGAGGTCATTCCAGTTTACATGGAATCCCTCCATTTCTTTATTCCTTTCAGCAAAATAATATTCCATCACCATCAGATACCACAATTTATTCAGCCATTCTCCAATTGAGGGACACCCCTCATTTTCCAATATTTTGCCATCACAAAGAACATGGCTATAAATATTTTTGTACAAGTATTTTTCCTTATTTATCTCTTTGGGGTACAAATGCAGCAGTGGTATGGCTGGATCAAAGGACAAGCATTCTTTTAAAGCCCTTTGCACATAGTTCCAAATTGCCCTCCAGAATGGTTGAACCAATTCACAACTCTACCAGCAGGGTATTAGTGTCCCAATTTTGTCACATCCTCTCCAACATTTATCATGACATATTGTCCAGTCTGCTAGGTGTAAGGTGGTACACCTAGTTGTTTTAATTTGCATTTCTCTAATTAAGTAGGATTTAGAACACTTTTCATATGCTTATTGATTTTTTCATATGCTTATATGATTATAGTTTTAATTTCATCCTATAAAAACTGCCTATTCATGTCCCTTGATTGGAAAAAAATGGCTTGATTTTTTGTAAATTTGACTTAGTTCCTTATATATTTGGGAAATTAGATTTTTGTCAGAGAGGTTTGTTCTGAAATGTTCTCCCATTTTGTTGCTTTCCTTCTAATTTTAGTTGCATTGGTTTTGTTTGTTCAAAAACTTTTTTATTTGATATAATCAAAGTCATTCATTTTACATTTGCAGTGTTCTCTATCTCTTGCTTGGTCTTAAATTCCTTTCCCATAGATCTGACAGGTATACTATTCTATGTTCACCTAATTTATTTATGATTTCACTCTTTATATTTAAGTCATTTACTCATTTTGAATTTATCTTGGTATAGGCTGTAAGATGTTGACCTAAACCTAATTTTTCCCATACCTTTTTTTTTCCAATTTTCCCAGCAGTTTTTGTCAAATAGTGAGTTCTTGTCCCAAAAACTGAGGTCTTTGGGTTCATTGAAACTAGCTTCCTGAGGTCATTTACCCCTAGTCTGTCCCACTGATCCACCCTTCTTTCTCTTAGCTAGTATCGTATTGTTTCAATGACCACTGCTTTATAGTACAGTTTGATAACTGGGATGACTAGGCCACAAATCCTTCACTTTTTTTCCTTTATTTCTCTTGATAATCTTGATCTTTTGTTCTTCCAGATGAACTTTGTTATTTTTTTTCTAATTCTATAAACAAAGTTTTTTGGTAGTTTTATAGGTTTTGCACTGAATAAGTAGGTTAATTTGGGTAGGACTGTAATGTTTATTATATTAGCTCTTTCTACCCAGGAACAATGAATGTTTTTTCCAATTATTTAGATTTAGTTTTAATTGTGTGAAAAGTCTTTTGTAGTTGTGTTCATATAATTCCTGTGTTTGCCTCGGCAGATTGATTTCTAAATATTTTATATTATCTAGAGTGATTTTAAATGGAGTTTCTCTTTCTAACTCCTGCTGGAAATATATAGAAATTCTGATGACTTATGTCATGTGTTTGTTTTGTACACTGCCAGATATCTATTAACTCAAATTTTTCTAGCATTTCATTTACTTCTCTTACTTCTTTCTTTTTTTTTAATGTGATTTATCTAGTTCTGAAAGGGGAAGATTGAGATCCCCCACTAGTATGGTCTTACTATCTATTTCGTCCTTGAGCTTCTTTAATTTTTCCTTAAGAAATCTAGATGCTATACCATTTAGTGCATAGATGTTTAATAATGATATTACTTCACTGTTTGTAGTACCTTTTAGCAAAATTTAATTTCCTTTCTTATCTTTTAATCATATAAATTTCTACTTTGGCTTTGTCTTGTATCATGATTGCTACTCCTACTTTTTTTTACTTTAGATGATGAATAATAAATTCTGTTCCAGCCTTTTACCTTGAATCTGTGTGTGTCACCCTGTCTCAAATGTTTTTCTTGTAAACAACATATAGTAGGTTTCTATTTTTTAATCCATTCTGCTATTCCCTTTTGTTTAATAGGTGAGTTCATCCCATTCATATTCAGCATTGTGATTACTAACTGTGTATTGCCCACTATAGTATTATCCACTTTAGATCCTGCTCTATTTTCTTTTGCTCTGCTCCTCCTCACCAGGATTTTGCTTTTTTTTTACCTCTCTACTTCCCTTTCCCTTCAATTATCCCCTCACTTCTCTTGTCTTATTCCCCTTCTACTTCTCTGTAGGGTGATAGATTTCAATACCCCTCTGAATATACTTGTTTTTCCCTCTCTGAGCCAGTTACGATGAGAGTAAAGTTTAAGCATTACCCGTCACCACCTTTATTTGTTTTTTTCATGCCTTGTTATGTTATATAATTTACCCCATTCTATCTCTCCCTTCCCTTGTCTCTCAGTGCAACCTTCTCTTTCAGTCCTTGATTGATTTTTACATGTCATGCATATGCATGCATATCATATCATACATACATTGTTCCATATCATCTCATTTACATATACATCATATATCATTATATACAACATATCATCATAATCAGCTTACTTTTCTACCCTCTTTCTAAATAAATTCTTTCTATCTTCTCTACTGCTAAGAGTAATTTTTGAGAATTACAGAAATCCTCTTTCCATGTAGACATATAAACATTTTTACCTTAATGAGTCACTTAAATTTTCTCTTTCCTATTTACCTTTCTGGGCTTCCCTTTTGTCTCATATTTGGCCTTCAAATGTTTTGTTTATGTCTGGCTTATTCCTCAGGAATAATTGGAAATCGTCTATCTTATTGAGTTAAACTTTTCCCCCCTGAAAAAATTTACTCAGTTTTGCTGGATAGGTGACATTGGGTTTTAAACTCAAATCTTTTGCCTTCCTGAATATCATATTCCATGCCTTTCAATACTCTAATGTAAAAGTCACTAGGTCCTGTGTGATGCTTATTGTAGTCCCATGGTATTTGAATGGTTTCTTTCTGGCTGTTTGAAGTATATTTTCCTTGACTTCGTGGGGTTTAATTTAGTTATTACATTCTTGGAAGTTGCCAGTTGAGGATTTCTTTCTGCAGGCAATCTGTGAATTCTTTCAATTTCAATTCTATTTTCTAGTTCAAGGATCTCTGGGCAGTTATCTTTGATAATTTCTTGTAATATGATGTCCAAGGTTTTTTCTTGATCATGGCTTTCAGGTTGTCCAATCATTCTCAAATTGTCTCTTGTAGATGTATTTTCTTGGTAAGTTGTCTTTTCAACAAGATATTTCATGGTTTCCTGTCTCTTTCAATTCCTTTGATTCTGCTTTATTGTTTCTTGATTTCTCATGACATCATTAGTTTCTAGATGTTCAGTTCTGATTTTTAAGGCCTGGTTTTCCTCTGTTAGATTTTGCTTCTCCTTTTTCATTTGGCCCATTTCTTCTTGCATCACTTTTGTTTCTCTTCCCCACTTTACCTCTAATAATTGCTTTTTGAAGTCTTTTTTTTGAGCTCTTCCAGAATCTGTATCCAATCAATATTTTTCTTTTGGACTTTGGGTGTGTTTCCTTTGCTTTTGATGGCCTCATCTGTGCCTACACCTTGCTCTTTGTCTTCATAAAAAGTCTTTAGAGTTAAGTGCTTTTTGATTGTTTGTTCATTTTTCCTATCTAATTACAGTTAGGCTCTGTTTTCTGGGAAGTTGGGGTACCCTCTTAAACTTCAGTCCATCCTAGATTTTTTTTGGCTTATTTTCTAGGTTGTTACTATTTTACCAGATAATCTGAGGGCTGAGGACTCTAAGAGTCCCCTCGCCCTCCTTATTCAATTGACCCTTGAGATTCTGATAGCTTAAAGACTTTCTTCAGGCTTGGGTGTAAGCTTTTGGTCTCAGTCTGAATTTGATCAGAACAGGTGATGATCAGATTCTAGCCCCAGGCTTAGGCTCATGGTTTTGTTTGTTTGTTTGTTTTTGTTTTTTGGTCTCAAGGTGTTCTTGATTCAGTCAGGAACATCCTTGATTGCTCTGTCCTGGAGATCCACCTTTAGTTTTGGACAAAAATATCATGGTGGGGGGATCCCCCTGAGAACTTTGTCCTCACCTTAAACTGTGGATTATATCCCCATTCCAAGCCCAGTCTGGGATTCCTGGCTTCACTCTGGCCTGACATGAATCAGCCTATTTCAGCCAAGATTGCCCTAGGCTGGGACTCTGGATTTTTCCACAAGTTTGAAATTTCTAGGGGTGTAGGTTAGCTTGGACCACTATTTGCCCAGCCTAGATCTCAGGGTCTGAATGTTAATTAGGGATTAAGTTCTGAACTTGTGACAGCAGATGTGGGATGGGGATGTGGGGAGCTGTGGTTTGGTCTTGGCTTGCTCTTCACTCCCTGCTATAGCATCCTGCTAGCTCTGCTCCCTTCTCACTTCAGTTCCCCAGATGGTCTCTACCTACCTTTTGGATTTTTCTTTTCATGAAGGTTGTTTCATCTGTCTCCTTATTAGTTCTTTCACTCCTATATTCATTTTGTGGCAATATTTTAATCTTGATTTTCATGGTGAAACAGAGCAGCTGTTCTAGTTACTCCACCAGTTTAGCGCTACTCCCGTTTCTCTCTATTTTTTACTCTCTTCATCTACCTGTCTATCTTTATCTTCTCTCTAGACTTATGGAATGTTAATCCCCCTCCCATGCATAAGTGGATAGCCGGTGAAAAATTAAAAAATTCAGAAAAATGTCTTTTTTTTTTGAGAGGGTGTTCCATAAGCTTTGATATTGAAAGGGAAAATACTACCAGTCTTCCTCCAAAACACATCCTTTGTTGACTATGCAAAAGATAGAAACCCAAGCAATATAAGCCATGGGCAATGCAATTTGGTGATGCAATTTTTAAATTTTTAAGTCTTATTACAGAGAAAGAAGCCTGGGATAGAGTAAGGTCTTTAGCAGTCTCTCATCCTTTTTGTAAAATGGACATAATACCATACCTCTCAAGGTTATGGCAAGGATAAAGATATCTATAAAGCACTTCCCAAACATTAACAGATTGTATAAAGACTAATTCTAAATGTCAATATAGTGGACAATGTTCATAAAAAAATAACCATTTCAGGATTTCTCCTCTTTTTTTTCTTGTTTGAAAGAATTAGGACTTGTCATACTTAAAAACTGAAGGAGCTCAAGGGAGCACACACTGGGTTATGCTACCTAATCTTTAATTCCAAAACACATAAAAAGGTAAATCCTTTGAGAAATCATTTATGTTCTATAATTCTTGACTTGTAGATTTAAAGCGTGGCATATCTAAGGAATACCTTAAGTGATTAATTTGATATGTGTCTTTTTTTAAAGAATGCCACAAATATAGAGGCACTATGATAATATCATCATTCATCACTCAAAGGAAAGAAGAATCATTACAAAACAATGATAGTATACTTCAATATCCATTTGATTTGTGATCTCATTGTTATGGGCATTCCTTCCAGTGATGTAATTCATAACTTATCCAAGCTAGCCCCTCTTAAACTTTGCCTCTTCATGGCCCCCATAAATTTTCCACAATGATCTTCTCAATGTGTTAGGAACTTTTCTCTATTTTTTCTTAAGATTATAATGATATTTTTTAATCTATATCTGACTCAACTTCCTTTTTGTAAAATGGACATAATACCATACCTGTCAAGGTTATGGCAAGGATAAAGATATCTATAAAGCACTTCCCAAACATTAACAGATTGTATAAAGACTAATTATTCTTATTCATATTATTATAGCCTCAGGGCATATGGAGTATTCAGGGAAGACTAGAACATCTGCTGTAAGATCTTGCTTAACCCTTTTGTTAGGGTAGTTCATCTACCTTCCACATTTACCTCATTTTCTTTATCTGTAAAATATGGATTTTATTGGCACCTATCTCTCAGGGTTATTGTGAAGTTAAAATGAGACAATATTTATAAAGCATAGTCAGCACAGTACCTGGCACATAGTAAGCTAAAAGTAAACATTGCTGTCATCTTTATGAAGATGGTTTTGAATGAATATTGTTTAAAGGATGGCCCCCTTCAAAGATGACACATTTGCAATTGTTCTAATAATTATGTCAATATTTCCAGTTTTTCCGCTTGATGTTTCCATTAATTAAAGCAGACTGGGGAGCATTTTTAGAATTGTCTTCACAGCCTGCAATCCATTATTTTGAGACTCTAACCCAAGTGTTGACAAGACTTTATTCTTTGAGGATGTTTGATTCTCTGAATAACCAAAAGCCACTTAGAGCCATGTCTGATGAGTTAGTGGTTGCTCGGTCTGAAGAATACTGTTTTTGTTTCTTTCCTTTTTAAAGAGGTGTGACAATAATTAGGTTGATTTTTTTCCCCTTCTTATTTCTGATTCGGTTTACAAATTGCTTCCTGTGGGAAAGCAATGGAGCAGAAAGTTAGAGCTGCATCAGATGCTTTTCAGAGATTCACACTTTTAGAGTTGGAAGGAATCTCAAAAGGAAATGTGAAGGAGGAGCCTCATTTACATTTTCACCAACAAAAGGATCATTGGGGGCAGCTAGGTTGCTCAGTGGATTAAGAGTTAGGCCTAGAGAAGGGAGTTTTTAGGTTCAAGTCTGGCCTCAGACACTTCCTGGCTGTGAGGGCTGTGTGACCCTAGGCATGTCACTTAACCCCCATTGCTATTACTACAATTCTGCCTTAGAACCAATATACATTATTAATTCAAAGATGGAAGGTAAGGGTTTTAAAAAATATTCAGTTTATAATTCAGAGGCCCTTAGCTATTTTGTGTCATTGACTCCATTAGCAATCTTTTGAAACTTTTTAATGTTTTTAAATGCATATAATGTAATTTAAAGGGAATCAACATATTGAAATACTTATCAACTTGTTATATTAAAAAAAGGTCATGTACCTTGCTGTAACTAAAGATATTGTATATTCCTTAGATACTTCCTTTCATTTTCAGAAACCTCAAATTTAGAAATTTCTTCTCTTCAATTGAATCAAAATTGGTCTCCCTAAATTTTCACTCCAGAGAGACGAGTAGAACAAGTCTAATAACTCTTCTACATGATAGCACTTCAGATATCTGAAGATAGCAAGCATATCCCTCATAAATATTTTCTTCTCCAATTTAAAGATGCTGAATTTTTTCAATAAATTCTCCCGTGCCTTGGTCCTAAAATCTCTCACCATGCTGGTCTATTTCCTCTTAACAGGCTCTGATTTTTTTAATGTCCTTCCTAAAATACAAAATATGCCATGCAGAACTAAGTATGATTTAACAGTATGATTTCTCCTCTTCTAAGAAAAATGACAAACTATTATTTCCCTTGTTCTGGACTTTTTTCCTGGACCAAACAGTCTTTTTTTGTTTTTTGAAACACTTTCTTTCTCCAATAGAATTGACACTAAAGTATCAGTTCCTAGGCAACAGAGTGGTAAGAGTTAGGCAATGAGAATTAAGTGACTTGCCCAGAGGCATACAAGTAGGAAATGTTTGAGAACAGACTTGAATCCAGGACTTCCCATTTCTTGTCCTGGCTCACTAGCCACTGTACAAACTAGCTTCCCCTGAATCACATATGCTTTAAACTCAAATTTGAACCTTCAAAAGAAAGAAAATCCTAAATGTAGATGGCATTTTTCCTTCCTTAATCTCTTTTCTGTCTGTGACTGTCTTCCAATAGAATGTCCTCCAATAGAAACTAGCATAGATTACCTCTTCCTTAGAGCTTTCTTTTTCCAGGGCAAGGTTGTTAGTAAATTGGATCCCAATCTTGGAAAATTATGTAAATATAGCTATTTATTAAAGTCCAGACCTGGACACTAACTATGGGGCTTCCTTCTTCTGGACTACCATTTCCTCATCTGCAGTCATGCACATAGGCATGTTATAGTGGATAATTGCTGGATTTGGAGTTAGGAAAACATGAGTTCAAATCCAGCCTTGAACACTCTTCATCTTTGTGACCCTGCCAATTTAACCTCTGGTTGCCTCAGTTTCCTCATCTGTAAAATGGGCAAAATAATTGCGTTTACTTTCCAGGGTTGTTAGAATTCAATGAGATAATATTTATAAAGTATTTTTCAAGCCTTAAAATGCTATATAAGTATTATTATCTATAAATGAAAGGATTGAACTAGAGTATTTTAAAGATATCTTCCAGTTTTAACTCTCTCTGATTTTATTTTAGAGACTTGCTTAATTATTCCATTTATATGAGCCCTGTAAAATGATTTCTATGTATCTTTTGGGAAGCATTCTAGAAACTTTTCAAAATAAAATGGTCCAATTCAATCCAGTCCAATGAATAGAATGAACAATTATTAAAAGGGCAGATAACCTTCTAGGGAGGTAGTGAAGAGGGTTCAGTGGAGAATGGGAGTTGAAAAGACATACATTTTCTGGGTTAGAAATGGTCCAAGGTTTCACAGGCTTATTGACTGAGCAGGCATGTATTCTGTCACTAAAACACTGCTTCTCTACTATACAAAACCATATATGTGCCTGGGCACGGGACAGAATGAAGTGCTATCTGAAGAAAAAGATAATAGATCCAAAGCTGGAAGGGACCTCAGGGACTTATCTGGTCCAATCTTCTTGCTTTACAATAGGAAATTGGGGCTCTAGGAAGTTAGCAGTTTTCTAAAGCTCACACAAATATTAATAGAACTGCAGGTGCTCTACCTTCAGATAGTGTTTCTTTCCCACCATACTAGAAAGTTCACTATTGACTCAGGCAATTCCTTTCCAATGTAGGCTTCAATTTCCTCATCTTTAAATTTTGTGACTGATAAAACAATTCCTAATTTCTTCTCTGGCTGTAAACCTCTCCAGGATTACCATTTTAGAAACATGTTCTAGCCATATTTCACCTTACTCACAACCAGATTCACTTTAGAATATCCCTTCTTTCCTTCTGTGGAATTGTCTCCTTGCCCCAATATGGTGCCCTTGTCCCTTTAGGGAACTCTCCTTTCTCAACTTATCTTTATATGTTATCTACATCCTTTAAAAGGTAAATTCTTTGAGGGTAGACACTGTCAAAGCTTGCTTTTATACATATCCCAAGAACTTAACTCAGTCACTCTTAAGTAGAAAACATAATTAAAGTTTTGTCTTCCTCTCTCATCCATCATCTTTGTCTGTCTGTCTATATATCTATCTATTTATTTTTCTATAATCTATCTTCTATTGCCATGAACAAGTTTAAAGGAGATGCTAACCATGTATGTGAAGTGAGAAAAGGTAGGATCCACTAAATGGAGAAGTGAAAGTTTTTTGGAGGAAGTTACAGTGAAAGGTGTTTTAAAAGGATGTGTTGATTTGAAAACTGTTATGTTTTCTCTCTTTTTTCTTAAGACACCTCAGTTCAGTAGAAATACCCAAAGGATTCCTTTCTGTTTCCCAGACCAACTCTAAATAGCTTGTGTAAAGTTAGGAAACTGAGTGGATTCAGCTCCATATATGGAATCAGGAAGACCTGAGTTAAAATGTGACCTCAGACACTTATTAGTTGTGTGACTCTGGGCAGGTCACTTAACCCTATTTACCTCAGTTTCCTCATTTATAAAATGAGCTGAAAAAGGAAATGGCAAAACCACTGCAGAATTTTTACAGAGAAAAACTCAAATAGGGTCATGAGGAGTGGGGCAGAACTGAAACAACTGAACTATAGCCCAAAATGATCCTAGTCAGCTTTATTTCTTCCTGAATAGCATCAAAGGAATGAAGCAGGGCTGGGACTCAGTGGATAGAGAACTGAACCTGGATTAAGGAAGACCTGAGTAAAAACCCAGCCTCAGATATGGATTAACTCTGTGATCCTGGGCAAGAGACTTAAATTCAAACTACTTGTCTTAATCCACTGGAGAATGGAATTGCAAACCACTCCATTATCTTTGCTAAGAAAACCCAACAGATAGTATTGATATGCTATGGTTCATGGAGTTATAAAGAGTTGGATTGAACAGCAAAATAATTTTCAGGTTCTTGCCCTCTTTGATCAATTTCCAGTCAAACTAGCAGCAAAATGGGCACGTTCCCTGCTTCTTTTATCTAAGAAAAAATGTAAATGCAGCCCTAATGCTAGCATCTTCAGCTTATCCCTGAGGTGACCGTCAAAGTACGCACAATTTCCTAGAATACCATGATACAATATGTTGTGCATCTTGTTCCCTTGGTCATTATTCTCTTAGACTTTAATGATTTTCTGAGGTAGTTTAGGATTAATGAGGCAAATGTCCTCAATCAAGAAGCAATTTAAGAACACACTGCTAATTTCGATAAGTTCTGTAAATGAACCAATTTAATACCAGTTGACCTTTTTATTTGAGGAAATGATTTGTTGCTATATTTTCCCTGATTTGTGCCTTTAAACTTTGACAATTGAAATGGGAATTATGAGCCTGGGCATGGGTGGGTGAACATTAATCATATTACAAGGACAATGGGCATGTACATCGAAAGGGGGATATTCCTCTCAGGTAGAAATTGGTCTACTTCCCTCAAACACAGGTGCCATAGTTTAATAAAACATGAGCTAAAACTTAGCAGAACTGATCCGCTTTGGGGTACATCACTTCTTTCTCTGGTCCTCAGTTTACTCCTTTGTAAAATAAAAAGATTTTACTAGTTGCTCTCTCAAAAGGAAAGAAGGAAAGAGGAATTTGTTAATGCCTAATATGAACAGGCACTTTACAAATAGTATCTCATTTAATCCTCATGAAAACACTGGGGAATAGTTGTTATTCTTATTTCATTTATCTTTATTATTTATTCATTTATCTTTATTTTCATTTATTATCATTTTATAGTTGAGGAAACTGAGGCAGACAGAGATTAAGTGACTTGCTCAGCATCACATAGCTAGTGTCTAAGGTCAGACTTTAATTCAGATCTTCCTGACTCTATGTGTACATCCTTCTTTCTACTGGACAGCTTGACTTTATAGTTTATGTAATATCACCCATTATACTTCAGGCTCCCAGAAAAGGAAAGGGACCTCATTTTATCTAAGTGTTGCTTAACAGTGATTGTTCTCAGAACACGATAGGCACTTATGAAACAACTATTTTGTGTGGGGAAGGTGTGAGGGGAGGTGTTGTACGATTAACCAGGGATGGTCAAACCTTTGTGATAAGAAAAAGCAGAAGATCCTTTTAACAGCTCACTACTTTTCTTTTGCTGCTTTATCTTTTCTGGAGCTTGGGGAACTAGAGGGAGGAGGTGAAGGTCAAGAGGAGGCAATAATGATTAAAAATACTAAAGCTAAAATGATATCAACTACTTATATTGCCAGAAGTAATGGGAAATTCTTTGATTTCTCTAGTTAACCTGAGTGAGAACTAACTCCAACAATTACTATCTTTTTGAAGGTGAATAAGTTCCTTCTAAGTTTTTTCTTTTATAAAATTGGGAGAATGATACATACAACAAGCTTTGTGTTTCTTCACATATATTTATTGATCTATATGTTGTCTTCCTCATAGAATATTAGCTCTTTGAGGTCAATGACTATTTTATTTTTTGTACTACAAGATTGTGTAAAGGGAACCCCTTCCTCCCAGGGTCATGAACTTTCTGCTTCTTGGAGTCAGTCCATTATCCAGCCCATTATGGGTGGAATGCTCCAAACAGAGACTTTGATTGGCTTCTGAGATGTGGTAGACCAGTGCACAGGGAAAGGAAGTGATGTGGAGAAAGTGGAGAGAGAAATGAGTCCATAGAGGAGAAGAGGTGCTTCTCTGGAGGTCTTTGGCTGGGGGTCTTTCTGTGATTCAGCATTGGTGGCTGGGGTGGAAGACACTCTCCTGGGCTAGTAACTAGGAAATATTCTTTTGTTTCCTTTCCTCCTTATTTCTTTCTTAGACTATATTTATATTAAATATTTTAATTTAAATTTTAAATATTTTAAAAATTAAATAAATAATATATTTTATTAAAATTATATTGTTAAAAGCTACTATCATCCTCATGACTTAAGGGTTAATTATTTTATAAACAGTGACCACAAAAATCTTTTTTTAACTAATATTTTTTAACAAAACCAATTTCTAAATATTACAAGATGAAGCAGAGAACCTGGCACATGATAGAGAGTTAATAAATGATTTTTCTTTCATTCATTAACTTAGAGAAAAATTGGAACTAAATCCTGAGTAATATTATAACATTTTTAAGCCCTTACCCTCTGCCTTAGAATCAATACTGTGTATTGGTTCCAAGGCAAAAGAGAGTTAAGGGCTAGGCAATGGGGGGTAAGTGACTTGCCCAGGGTCACACATCTAGGAAGTATCTGAGGCCAGTTTTGATCCTAGGACCTCCCATCTATAGGCCTGACTCTCAGTCCACTGATCCATCCAGCTACCCTGTATAACCGTTTTTAGAGCATACCAATGGAAACTATTGCTCTCATTTTATTGCTCATGAAGCTGTCATCAAAGGGAGTTACCATCATGGAGATATGGCTTACTATCCCTACTACCATCTCCAACTGCCAACCAACCACCATAATCCAAGTAGGTAAAGCCAGCATGACTAAAGTAGCAGGACACCTCTAGAAGGATAGACAGGAATAAAATGTGCAGGTCAGCTTAAATAAAATATTTCCACTACCTTCATTCCCGGTTCCCCTCAAACCCTAATGGAGGGAGTCTAGGACACAGAGCTCAAGAAGACTATAAAGAGCATCCTTTCTTCAGTGCCCTCAAAGATACTTGTCCTTTTCCATGAGGAACTTCTCTTCAATGGGAAGAAAATCCTAGTGGACAGATGACCATCTGTCCAACTTCCTCAACCCCAATTGCTTAACCACTGCCACTGAAGGTCAAACAACACCAGAAACACTGGCCTTGCTTCTAGCCTAATCACCAAGCCATGGTCCAAGAAAAAATTACTTGGACACTTGAAATTTGGCAGCCCCTGCCTTCTCAGCAACTCAAGCTCCTGACACTAGGAAAATAAAGTACTTATCAACAAAGTCCTTGGAGTAGTCAAAAGGTCCATCATCAGAATTAGATATGATCTTATCAATGGAAATCATATTAAAGAAGATGCATTAAAGAAGATTATTATCGACCTTAATTATGTTCCCTAAGGACCATTGAACTTTCCATCATACTTTCATTTGAAGTCTCCCCTAGGTGTTGTCTGCTCCATTAAGAAGTGAGGTCCTTGAGAACAGGGACTGCCTTGCTTTTCTGTTTCTATCACTAGTGCTTAGTGCATGGAACAATATATAGTAAGTACTTAATAT
>NC_058131.1:173891747-173916333 GCF_016433145.1 Gracilinanus agilis | reverse complement strand
GATGCTTGTTTGTTCTCCTCCTCTGTTTGCTTGGTGGTCTGGATTTTCTCTGTGTAAAAGCTGTCGAGTGTTAAAGACTTCTTTTTCTTGTTATTTCTCTTCTGAACTTCCTGAGACTGAGTAGCCATTGTTAGCCCAGCAGCTTCTCAGATTTATCCTCGCGCTCAGTGTCTGTCCGCGGTCTATTGGCTCCTGAGGTCTGAGTTCTGGTTTTTTCTAAGTTCAAGCCCCCTGGTGGTCCCCCTTGCTTGATCCTCTGCAGGAGGTTCCTTTACAAGTCTCAGGGCGCTGCTTCCACAGTCGTATACCCGTCCACAGTGTTTCCCCACTTAGGCTTTAGTTCCTGGCTGTGTCTGCCTCCACCCACGCCTCTGCTGTGCCTGCGCTCTCAGCCTGTGCTCTGTGCCCCCTCTCTGCTCCCGCGCTCAGATTTTGCGTGCGTTTTTTTGTTTACTGGGGTCCTAAATCTTGCTGCTCTCAGGAACAGGCCCTGAAGCTGCCAATGACTGGATGGGTGCCCCAAACTTGCTCTATTTCTTTTTAGCTGGCTTCGGCGTTATAGGTGGTGTGTGTGGAGGGGATGGGGGTGGGGTGGTTGCTCAGCCTGCGATTTGGTGAGAGCTGTTTCACCCCTTTATAACATGGAAATGCCTCGATTCCACGTACCTCCCACGCTGTGCCCTGTTGTGGGGGTTCATCCATTCGTCTGGACTTGTTTTTATGTCCCCTTGAGGAGTTTTGTGTGTTTCGGTCAGGAGAGGTTAAGAGCTGCTTCTTACTCTGCTGCCATCTTAACCCGGAACCCAAAGAGTCTATATTTTAAGAAAAGATTATAAAATATGTTCTGCTTGACTCCAGAAGACAAAACTGGAATAAGTTTGAGAAATTTACAAAGGGACACTTTTCAGTTATATGAAAGGAGAAACTCTCTAATTATTAGTTACACAGAAGTAGAATGAGCTGCCTTGGGTTGTACCTCACTAGAGGTCTTTTTAAGCAAAAACTAGACTACCATCTGAGGGGATTTTGAATATGGGATATCTGATCAGAATAAGATGAACTCTGAGGTTGACTGCAACATCTAGATTCTGTGACTCTGAGCTTTCCAGTGATGGGAGAACTTATTATCTGATAAGGCAACCCATTTCATTTGAGAGCAATTCTAATTGACAAGAAGGCATTGTATTGACTCAGAATCTGTCTATTTGTAATTTTTCTTACTGGCCTTAGTTCTCCCCTCTGGAGAAACACATAATAAACAAATTTCTTTCTTAAGATCAGAGCCCTTCAAGTAAGTATTCAATGATAGTGATCATCTCTACCTACCCTCAGGTTTTCTCTTATGAAAAGAAAAAACAAAAAACGATAACATACACCAAAGAAGAATTAAAGTAAAAATATTTTCAGGAACCATGACCAAAACAATCCAACCAAAAGTTATCACAGTATCTCAATGTCCAAAATTACTTCTGAGACCTTCTAGCCTAACCTGTAGCTAGTCATCCCTTCCACAACATATCCAAGAAGCAGTCACTCAGCCTTCATTTGAAAACATCTAGTGAGAGGGAGAAAGATCATCCATTACCTTCCAAGACAGTACATTCTATTTTGGGATAGCTCTAATTATAAAGAAGTTTTTCCTCAAAAGATACAAATCTACCTATCTACAGCTTTTACTCAAGCTTATGTGAAGTCATTTTAGTTTTGTAATAGAAAATTAGGTTCAATGCGATCCCCCTGATGTCTATCATCCTATGTAAGTTTATTTTATATCATCCACTGCTCTTCATTACCTTCAGCATCCAATACAAACTCCTGTTTATCTACTAAATATCTTTACACCCTGGTCATGACTGATTTTTCCACTTTTATTATACATTTCTCCCATTCCTGTCTTTGGAACCAGAACACACAGGACTCCATTGCCAAATTTTCCTCATGCCTGAAGTGTACTTCCCCCATTTCTTAGAATTTCTTCCTTCAAAAAAAAAAAAAAAACCTTTTCTGTTTCCCGGAAATACTAGCACCTACCTCCCTAACTGCTTTGTATATATTGTCTTTATATTTGTCCTGTACATACTTATACTTGTTTCTAGTTTCTTCCAATAGATTGTAATTTCCTTAAGAAACGATTGTTTTCTTCTTTGTGTTTGTATCCCTAGTGTCTAGCAGAGTATCTAGCTGTTAGGTGCTTAATTGATAATAATTAATACTTGTTGATTGATTGTTTGGAGGGTCTGTGATTTCACAATTGTGCTCACTCCTGCACCAATAAAGATTGAAAGCATCTGAACATCTCAGAATAAAGATTTATAGCATCTTCCCCTGTTCCTTTGTAGAGGTAGAAAGTCCATGAGTGTAAAAGATTGCATATATGTTCAGATTTTTTGATATATTAATGAGTTTTACTGATTTCTTCTTTTTCCTTTTTTCCCTTTTTTGAAAAATCCTTTGTTAAATGGAATGTGGCAAAGGGGAACATATAGGCAATACAAATAAATCTAACAATGTATTTTTTAAACAATAAGATGTCTTCCTAAGGTGCCGAGATAATTCATCAACTAATATACCTTTCTGATCAGGAGCATTTTTACCTTCAAGTAAGGATGACAGACACATACTCCAACATTGCACCTTGATTGAAGCCTTTCATGTTTTGATCCCTAAAAGAACTGCTGGTATAACCTGTGAGACTTCAAGGTTATCTTTGTGTCACCAAGAGACAATGAGATAGGACTTCAGTGGAAGGACAGATGCCATATATTTTACTCTATATTATCACTGAAAGGAAGCCACTAAACTGGAAACTAGGACTCTGGGTTATAGTGCAAGCATTGACAATGGTTTATCATGGGACTTTGCCCAGGACTCTAGATGTTGCTGAGCCTTAGTTTCCGCATCTATTGAATAAAGGTGCTGTATTAGATGACCTTTAAGGTCCCTTCCAGCCCTGTGATCCTATAATTCTATGAATGTAAGTCTATTAATTTTGCTACTGAATCAGTTTACTGTTTCCTGGTACTTGTTCTTTTAAAACCTCATTTTCAGATATGATTGAGTTTGCCAGGAGACTGTAAACTGCTGATTCAGCCCAAACACACAAAAAAATATTTAACACAGACATGAAGGGAATTTCTCCAAGGGCATTGAATGGATGGAGGCAGACTTTAGTTATGACAGAACTCTCTTTGGGACCTGTCAAAACTGGGAATTTAGTGAAGAAATATCCCTAAAACCTCAGAGAGAAATGTTTGGACTTTGGATTTCCTTTTTCTTCTGGATGATAGACCAATTCCCCAAGTGGGGAATCTAACATATTGGCGCTTTTGCACCAGGGAGCATCATATATAAGGATCTGATTCCTGAGAAAACAGGAATTGAACTGCATTCTAAATGAATTGCTGTACCCCATATATGTTGCATTCAAAAGACCTGAGTTCAATCACTATATTTGAAATAGCTCTGTAAAGAAGGGAAGAAGTCACTTCTCTATGGACCTCTGTTTTTGTATTTGTTTTTAAGACTAAATTATTTAAAAAGCCAAGTCCAGCTCCATTACATATGTCTCTGAGAGATGGGAGAGAACTTCAAATGTAACCCATAAGGTGTGGTAGAACAAACACTCACTGTTCTAGGAGTCCAGAGAGCAAAGCTGTATTTCTTACTCCCTGTGTAACTTCAAGAAAGTCTCTATGACTCTGTATCTGTATCTGTCTCTGTTTTTGTCTCTGTCTCTTTTACTTTCTCTCTTTCTCTCTGTTCCCTAATCTCTGAAATTAGTGGGTTGGATTATACAGAATTTTATTCCTCCAGGATTATTAAAGCACCTGCTATGTGCAAAGTGTATGCTGTCTACAAACATGGAAACTAACATATTCTTTGCACTCATGATCATCAGAGTCTAATGGGAGGTGATGAGGGACATGGAAGAAAATAATAATAGTAGTAATAATAATAATAATAATGATGATGATGATGATGATAACTAACATACGATACCTTAAGGTTAGTGAGGCACATTAAATACATGATCAAATTTGATCCTTACAACATTTCCGTGAGAAGTAGATGCTATTATTTTGTTCATTTTACAAATGAAGAAATTGGGGTTGAGAGATAGTAAGTGACTTATCTAGGGTTCTATAGCTATTAAGTATCTGAGGTAGGAATCAAAGTAGTCTTCATGACTCCAAGTCCAATGTATCATTCATTATGAAGTTGAGCTGTCTCAAGGCATATAAATCAATAAATCTTCTCCAATGAAAAGTTTTTGTTAAAGTCAAATGAGAAGAGGGCAAGAATTATGAGTAATGTAAGAACTCTTCTAGCTGTTGGGATTAAGGGGAATTTTATGGAAGCAATAGCATCTGAGGTAGTATTTTAAAGGAAGGGAAAGTTTTTAACTGGATACAATTAGGACGGAGTAAGGACTAAGCAGCAGAGAAGTCATGGAAGATGAAAATGTCAAAATGAGATTAGAAAACAGAAGCAAGTCTAGAATACTTGAAACTAGTTCATTTGAATGGAATAATAGACAATCACTAATCTCAAGGAACTTACAATCTAAAAATAATAATACTGACACTCTCTTCATTGCAGAATTGTTAGGTTGATCAAATGAAATAACACATCCATCCTAGGAATTTGTTTTAGTAGACTTTTGTTTATTTTATTACTTATATATTAAATTAATTAATTTTTATTACTTAATAATTAATATATGTAATTAATTAATCACTGGGCAAAAGAGAGTTGGGAAAGAGGAGGCCTAGCAACAGAGTTGCCCATTTTCCTTCTCCCACCTCCCCCCAAAAAGAAAGGAAAGCCATGGAAGCATTATTTTAATGCATAAAAGAGAAGTAAAGGTACAAAAAGTAGCAGACAAGCTGAACAATTTTCACAGTTATATGTCAAATTTATTGTATATTTGAAAAAAAAGAAGAATGTATACAACTGAAACTGGAAATTTCATGTACAATTCTCTTTCCTATTTACTTTGCTTATGAAAATGTTCAATTTGCTTGTTATTTAGTAAGTTCTATTTTTTTAAATTCATTTTCTAAAATGGCAAACTATGATTATTTTATCACTATTAATAGCTACAGCAAAAGTGGTAGCAGTGGTCACCATGATGGTGATAATAAGTGGTAGTGGAAGTAGCAATAGAGTTATCATTGTTAAACTATTAGTGCATAGGTGTGTTAGTATTGTAATAAAAGAATTGTGTATAAATAAAAGAAGTATTTGTGTTAGTATCATTATTAGTCATACTGGTGTTAATATCTGTGGGATTCCTTTGGTTATTCGTAGAATTAGTGATAATAGGATCAGTAATCCATATGGTGGAAATGTTTCTTCAATTAATGAGAAGTCTAAATGATAATTAAAGTCATAACCAACTTACACAACTGCTTCCTACCTTGATGAAGCAAACCTTGGATCTTTGAGAGTAGTAAAGCCCCTATTCTCTATACAGGGGCATAAGAAGAAAGCTGATCTAAAGTTAACTTGAACTTCTTTCAAAGTTGAAAGGCAAATTTCAAAATCACATAATTTCTCCACTCTAAGCACAAATCTATTGTCAATTTCAACTTCTGCTTTTCAAGTAACCCTTCTACCTAAACAATTCAACCATTCCTAGAGTGACACTCATGTCCCCCATGCTAAAAGCAATAACCATTTTCAAGTGACAGCGGGCTGATAATGCAGTCGTTTTAACCCTGTGATGAGACTACAAAGAAGATCTTAAGGAAGTATAACATGCCCTTATCAAGAAATGCACAATAAATGGATTTTCTGAGGACCCTTTTAAAAAAAATTGCTTCTTGAGTAATGGAAACCTTTCTCCAGAACTTTGCCTAGTCCTTTCTGTGATAATACACTTCTGTTATTCATATTAAGTCTAAGGAGATACAGTGACAAGAAATATCTAAGTTACAAATGTTCCTCAAACAAGAAATAATAGCATTACAGATTCATACATCAATAGGGCAACACCTCAGGAACAAAGGCATCCAGGAGGTTACAGAAGTGTAAGAAGCAAAAATGTCAGGTGCATTTCTTTTATTAGTCTTTTTCTTTGTTGTCCCTGGCTTTCTCTTCTCTCTTCTCTGTCCTTTTGGGAGGGATGATTAATCCCTCTTTTTGAAAGACAATTGAACCCAGAAAGTAGAATTTAAAAGCCTAAGGGGTGGACTTTGTTTTCACCCTTTTTTAGTCAGGATTAAGAAGACAGAATTGACTCTATCTCTGACTTCTTGAAAAATCATAGATGAATTGCTTGGAATAATGGAATTATAGAGATTTGGAACTAAATCACCAAATCTAACTTTCATTTTATAGATGAAGAAATTGTAACACAATAATAGAGAAGTGACTTCTCCAAGATATCATGCCTAATTAATGGCTTTCTGCATTCATATGCAGATTTCCTGTCTCTAAGGTTAATGTACTTTCTACTCTAGGATGATAGGTTCTTAGATATAGCTAGTAGATCATTAAGAGGTCACCTATACCAAATCCTCAGTTTTAAAGATGATGAAATGAAAGGCAACAGAGGTTAAGTGAATATTTGTGGTCACGCAAGTAGTAAATATCAAAGAAGTGTCTTCCTGAACCCAGCCTCCACTGTATCCACTATACTACAATAGTCTGACATTATTGTACTTGATATTATGATCATCATCGTTATTATTATTGTAGGGAAAACAAAAATTAGTCAATACCTATGATCATATATATATGCATATATATACAGAAATATAAATACATAGGCTTATAAGTGTATGGATGTTTATATATGTGTAGTATACATATGTTTTATGTATATCTTCAATATCACAGATATTAATTATGGATTTCTATACAACTATCTATTTATGTTCAGATATTGTAAGAAAACCATGACCTAAAGTCTGACTTGGGAAATTGAACAGATCTTTTAAAGATTCTGAGATTTATACTGAAACAACTATCTACTAAATTTTTAATATTAATATTTTCCAGTGATGTTGTATAGCTACTAGTTATGAAATACTACAGTCTTCAAAGGGGGCAAGTCAGGTGATCTCAAAGTGGACAATGAAGAAACAGATTATAGATATAAGTAAAATGCACACATTGTACAAGTTATTACATAGATGTTGTGTAAAAGATGCAATTAAAAATGTATGACTAAAAAGGTGCTCTAGTCACATAGAACAAGAACATGGAAACTTGAACAGCCTTGAATTATTACTATTTATATGATGCCAAAAGACACTGAATAGGCATTAATAGATTGGTGCTGAGATCTCTTTATCATCTCTGATAAGGACAGTTTAGTTGATAAAGAAATAAGGAGAGGACAAGGGAAATGTCTTTTACTTCATCCTTCCAGCTCTGGCTCCAGGAGCATGGAGTTTATTATATATATACCTGAGGAAGTGAATGTGGTATAACAGTTAAGGCTAATCTGAAAGTGAAGCCATGATGGATAGCAGTTCAAAGCAACAAATATTTAGAAGAGGCATAACCAATATCCTCCAGAAGCTCATCCCAGAGAAGACATGTCATATGAAATTATGCACATCTGCCAACATAAAATTTTCTAAAGGATAGAAATGCAGGGTATATAGAAGACGTGGGAGACATAGAAGCAGAAAATAAATGAAAAGAAATAATTAGAAATACAGTTGCAAGAGAAAATGCTAGAATAGTAGAGAAAAGTCAGCTTATGAAAGTCCATGAGTATCAGACTAAAAAGTTTGTACTTCTACTTGGCAGTCAGCAGGGAAACATATTAGAAGTTTGAGTAGAGGACTGATAAAATTCTCTGTATGAGTTCATCACATAAGTCCAACAATGGCTTGGCCAGTGAATTGAAGTATGGGAGTGGAGTCGGGAAAATCTATTAAGATGAAGATCTATTGTAATGCATTAGGCATGTAGTAGTTGGAACTCAATAAACTGATGTGAATAGCCATAAGAAATATTTTAGAGGTGCAACTAACATGACTTCATAACTGACTAATTGTTGATGAGAACAAGTCAAGGAAAACACCAACAAAATTGGAAGAATGGTTGTGCCACTAAGTCATCAGAAGGAAGATCAAGCTTAAGGAAATGATAATAAAATCATCAAAATTTCCTGGATTTTCTTTCCTTCTTGATGTTTCCTGACTTTACGGTCTTTAGTTCCTATGACTATTTCTTTTTGGTCTTCTTTGCTGAATCATTACATATTTCCTGACCTCTTAACTATGTCTGCTGAAGTTCTCTCATGTGCTCTCTTCCTTTTCTAGGCTTTCTTTCTTTTTCCTTGATGGGTTAAAATTATAATATATAAGCATATGGTTCTCATATGTGTTTATCCTATATATTTAACTCTAGCTTATATATTAAGTTCCTGTCCCCTATCATCATACCTATTGAGTTTTTCCAAATGGATGTCCTACAAGTGTCTCAAATGTAACATGTCCAAAAGAGAACCCAAACTTTTCCCCCAAACTCACACAGCATTTTCCAGTCTCACCAACTGCTAGTATTTAACTTAGTGCCCTCACTCACAAACTTGTATTTACATACTATGTATATATCTGGATTTAAGTTTATATTTATCCTATATTTATTTTTATACATACTTGTCTTTCCTATTAAATGTAAGTTCTTTCTGAGCAATGATGGCTTCATTCTTTGAACTTGGTATCTCCAGCATTTGGCTCAGTGCCTGGTACATAATGGATACTTAATAAATATTTATTGATTGATTAATTTAAATTGAAAAGCATTTATTTAGCACTTATATGTGCCAAGAACTATGCTAAGCACTGGGTTAACATAGAAAATGAAGAGACAGGTTCTGTCCTCAACAAGATCATATTCTAATTAGGGGAGACAATTTATAAAAGAGAGCTCATGTTCAATTCATAGAGCTGGAATAGTCAGGTAGCACTTTGATTCTGGCAAACAATATAGCAGGGTAGAAGAGGACCTTGGGGACAAAGGCTGGACAGATGTGCAGTGACCAAGAGGACAGTGAGTCCAAAGATTAGAGGGAATTGGAGTTTTGGCTGACTGTAGAAGAAATAGGGATGTAAGGCATCATTATCTAGCTAATAATAAACTATCTGTCCCTAGAGAAAATTGGAAAATGAGTCAATGAGGATGAAAGTAGGGTGTTGGATAGCCCCTTCTTTTTCCTCAGACCTTACAGGTGGTCTGCTTGTTGCTGAGTTTGGAGGTGGAGGAGCAGAGGTTTCCTATAGCCAGCTTCTATCAGTTGTTAAATGTTCCACGTGAGCATTTATACCTTGGAAATCATAAGCACTATAAATCAGGGCTTGATGGCTGTTTTGTTGATTGTCTAGGCCCAAGAAAGTGATGAAGAAAATGTTAATAAGGAAGTTAGACTTAATAGCATGTAATGCATTTTTAGAGAGCCATTTGTTAAATTTATACCAACCTTTCCCTCCACCCCAAACCTCTCAGGAAAATGAAGAATAAGATTCCCAAATTTCCATAGTTCATGGGGTGATGTTGGCTGGTCCTGGGAGTTAGAATACTCATTAGGGAGCTGGGGTGGTCCTAGTCTAAAGACTTTTCTTTTGAGCAAATGATACATTATAATTTACAAAATGGAATTTTCCTCTTGGCTTAGACTGGAAATATTTGGAAAAAAAGAACAATTAGATAAAGATCTTTGGTCTACACTTCATGTGTATATGTCCAACAAGAAAATAACACTTGTCTTCGTTGTGTTTGGTGGACATTGTATGGAAATTCCGTGTTGGACTTTGCTCCAAAAGGCAAGACTAGGGACCCTGGGTGGAAGTCGCAGAGAAGCTGATTTAGTATTAATACAAGAAAAAAAAAATAGAAACAGCCCCCAATAATTTAGTGTTGTTTAATCATTTTTCAGTCATGTCTGACTGTGACTACCTTTGGGGTTTTCTTGGCACAGATACTAGAGTGGTTAAATCAGTACAGTAGTAAAATAGGCTCATTTGGGTAATACAATCTCCTTTATTCAAGGCCTTCAGGCAGAGTCTGAGTAGTTTTAAATCAGATATGTTGTAGAAGGGATTAAATTTGGGTATATGGCATTGTTTCTCCCACCTAGAGGAGCAGCTAATTCACACAACAAATTGAATCCTGCGCCTTGAACAAATATGGCCTCAGACAATCACTGGCTGTGTGACCTCAAGGTCACTTAACCCTTATTTACTGCAGATTTTCTTCAGCTATGAAATGGGGATGATTATAACATTTCTCTGTTGGGGTTTTGTTAGGGTCAATGGAATAATATTTATAAGCTCTTAGCATAGTGCGTGACACACAGGAGATTCTAAATAAATGCTATAATTATTACTCATGCGCAGACTATCCCTCTTGCCTGCAGAAGATGTCTACCTATTAGAAATAGGTGCTGAACTGAAACAATTTGAATAATTACATTTTTTATATTCTGGAAGTTTAGAAAATTTTAGACATGAATTGAAACTATACTCTGGAGATCTGGTAAGTTACCCAACTTCCCCATTCTATCCTCATAGTCAGCTCCTTCCCTGATACCTACTGCATACTGAGTTTGGGCAGACTGATTAAAGAACTGTTCCTTCTAAGTCCAAAAAAAACAAACAAATAATAATAATAATAAAAAAAAACTCTTTACCTTTCTGAAATTACAAAGGGATCATTTTTAGTATGAGAGCTGATTTATTTAGTATCTTAAAAATCTTGCTAATCCAAAGCAAATAACCCTTTCAATTATATAAACAAAAGGTCATCATATCCAAGAAGTACAGGTAAGGAATTATAAAATCTTTAGATTTTAAATCCATTGATCTTAAAGTTCTCATTTTATTAAATGGGGCACAGGGTCCCCTGGCAACCCCAAATCTCTAGAGGAATCTCAAGTCAAGGAGTACATGAGGAATTTCACAATCTTGCATCCCTATCACATTGGCTGAAGAAAGCTGGCCCTAATGCAACCCAAGAGATGACTGAATACACACAGGACTCTCTGCTTTTGTTTTAGATGCATCTACATTAGTTTTACAATAGGGGTCTTAGCACAGAGCAAAACCTTATGTTTGTACCTCAAATATCACTAGGTTCCTCAAGATAGACAACTTACCCACCTTTATGATCAGGATGTCACAAATGATACCTGTGCTTTTGCCCCAGATCCTAAAGCATCTCACAATGTCACCTAATCTCTCTTATTTATCCCCCTTGTTTGTCTCCCTCCCTCTCCTTCTTTCTGAGTCCTGTTCCTTTAAGGTACAAAAATCCTGGACCCATTCTCTTCAAGGAGGCTGACTTTACTGGTAAACGGCCTCCTGGGAGGCAGTTTTTGCCTGCACCTGCCTCCTGGCATTCACTCAATAAATGTCTCTATCTTTAAAGATTTTCATCAGAACCTGGTAATTCTTTAAGAGAGCACCCTCCTGAACTAGACATATCAAGCTCTCCCATAACACAGAGACATTTACTATTTGCTTAGGTTAAATTCCAGGTGCTTTTCTAGTAGTTATTCTACTTTTACTGAATGTCCAATATAGTAGACTTGGAAGTCTTTTTGTACAGATTTGTTAAGGCCCTCATTGTGGCTTGGGGCAGTTTAGTAAATAGATTAAATTAAAATATAACTAGAAAATATTTTAAAAATAAAGAAAAAGAAAAAGAACATAGTGACAGCTTTATTTATGAAACTCTCAAGCATGCCTGGGTCACTCTAGTTATGGTTAGTAGGATTATCCTATACAATAAATCTTCAAGTATCCATTGATTTCACACTAGATAGGATTAGCAGTTATAATCTAATCTTAAATATCCTTTTATCTTAAAAGTTTCTCTCATAGCATAGAGGTCTCTTCCAGGTTTTCTAGCCCCTGGCTTGAATCTTGTGATCCTAGACTCATTTAGTCAATCAGTTATTCTTCCTTTCCTATACTCCTTAAAGAATATTTTAAGACCCCAAGTTCTTCAGTTCAATGGAAACTCCCATGATGGAGATTCTCATCCATGGTGCCTTTTCCCAGAGTCAATGTTCCCAGAGTCTCAGAGCTTAGCTCAATGTGGTGTTGTGTGTGTGCACATGATTCTGTGTGGTGGCAATAGGAGCACTGTCTCCCTTGTCCTGATTAAAGACTTCTGAATTTTCCAGGTTAACAATAGAGAAATGTGGTTTTCAAAGTCAATATGCATGCTCCAGGAATCCTTAATGTATGATTTAGTCACCTATTTAAGTTTGAGATTTTATGCTACTACCTCTTGAACACTAAGCTTCTCAAAGGCTATTCTAACACTAGGTTAAGTCCTGACATCTATAAGGGTCCTCAGCATAGGCTGAATGATGGACAAAGTCTCCTGTCAGAGAACCAAGCTGGAAGAATGGGAAGAGTTAACACCTTTGTATTGATTACCAGATGTTGATTATTATTTTTATTGTTTGCCATAACAGCATACAAATTTACTTCCTAAAACCTGGAATGATTGTGATCCATGTCATTAAAGAAATTATTCTCACTGTTGAAATTTTAGATACTTGGAGGAAGAACATAAAGTACATAAAGATCTAACTTGTCACCTTGTGGAACAAGCAGTGCAAGGAAACAAGAAATAGACAAACATTAACAAAATAATCATTCAGGAGATGTAGGCTGAATATGTTATTTTTTATCATGTTGTTTGAGGTTAAAAGAAAATGGACTCATTCACCCCTCCCATTGCACATCATCTGTTTCTAAGCCCAAGGGGACTCAGGATAGGCTTTTCTGAAGAAGTGACTTGAAATTCAAATGGACTTGAAATTAACATTGCTCTTTGGGCTCCTGGCTCTCCCTCTCTCAGTATAATGGATGATGTTGTCAATGATTCACTCACTTTTAGGAAATAAGTTTTGTCATTTAACGTGTTCTCTCAACTGGTTCATGTTTCAGGCTCATGAATACTGAGTGGATTATGGGTTGTCTATTTGTAAAGAAGTGAAACTCAGGACAACTTTCTAACATTCTCTGCTCTGACAGAGACTTTTTTATTTACCTTGAGTAGGACATTTTTACATGGGGGTGGCATAAACAGATACAGAACAGATTATGTTGCAGCTGGATATTAATTTATATATTATCTAGAGATTTCATGAAGGATTAACTTGAGGTTAATGAAGTTAACATGTCCAATCAAGGATTAACATTGTATGGGGAAAATCCCATTTACAAGGTTTCAGATTCCTAGATTCATTTACTGACAGAATTCTTGAGTTGGAAGAAAACTGGAAGGTCATTAATGCAACCTGTAGCTCAGAAAGATTTCTCCATACAATGGTGGAAATTCATAACATATATATATATATATATATATATATATATATATATATAGAGAGAGAGAGAGAGAGAGAGAGAGAGAGAGAGAGAGAGAGAGAGAGAGAGAGAGAGAGAGTGCTGAAATCTGTTTCTAGAACATCTATCCTTTTTCTTTTGCCCTCTGGGACCAAGCAGAACAAAGTTTATCTCTCTTCCACATGACTGCCCTTCAAATATTTGAAGATATCTTTTATGTACTTTCTAACTATTGTCTTGTCTAGGCTAAACATCCCCAATTTCTTCAACCTATCCTCTTATGATGAAGTTTCTAATCTCCTTATCATCTTGCTCTCTCTTGAAATATATTTCAGTTTATTAATGGTCTTCCTAAAGTCCAAGATCAAACTCTAGCTGTGTGTAGTCTGGCTAGGACAGGGCACCACAATACCATTGCTTCCTTGATTCTGAACACATGGCTGCTACTCATGCAACTGAAGATCACAATAGTCTTTTAGGATGCCATGCCATACTACCCACTCATGATCAAATGTTTACAAAATTCCTGGAGACTCTAATGGTTGGTATTATTAGAAGCTCAGCATACGGCAATTAAAAATGGATGGAGTGCATCAGCTATGGGGAGGGGGGACTTTGGGGGGTAAAGGTTAAAGTAAGAGCATGAATCATGTAACCATGTTAACTTTTCTAAAAAATAAATATTATTAAATGTTAAAAAAAAGAAAAAATGGATGGAATGCTTTCCTGTCTTGCTCGAATGTCAGGAAGTTTAATTCATTAGTAGTTTAGAAAGTGCTTTGAGTTAGTGGGGGGAAAAAAGCCCTGAAGAAATGTGAGCTGATATTCTTTTTTTTGTTTTGTTTTTGTTTTTTGGATTTAGCATTTATTTTTTTCTGTAATTTTAATTTGTATAAGATTTTTCTATGGTTACATGATTCATGTTTGATATTCTTACTAATGAGAAATTGCCCATGAGTGGTTTATTTTCCCCAGAAAAGAGACATCAATATTGAGCCTAAGTGATGCTAAAACAATTGAATGGAAAGTGAAAAACACAATCAGTCTTCTGGATGTTTCATCTGAACACCACCTAATACTTTACTTGAATAAGTCATTTCTCTACTTTGTTCCTCAGTTTCATCAGCTGTAAAATAGGGGAAAAAGGGCCATGTGGAAATAATCTCTAAGGTCCTTCCTTATTCTTTGGTATTTTACAGTGCATTTTCCTTCCAATGAATTGAATAAATTCCTGGTTCTAAAATTTAGAGGTTGGTTCTTCTTTGGACTGTCTGATCTGAAATCAGAGAGAATAGGGTTTCTTTAATTAGCTTTGTTCTCCAACAGCACACTGATTTGCAGTTTCCATCCATTCTTCCCCAACCAGCTTCCATATAACCCTTTAAGACTCAAGAGCTCAGTGTAATCTGAAAAGGCTTCTCTATTTTTCTCCCTTTGCATCATAATTAAGATGAGCTGGTCTGAAGAAACAGTAATGGATAGCTGAATATTTTTGCTTGTTCCACAGAAGATGAGGTAGATTATTGCTTTGTTCACATTTAGTTTTCTTTTTCTTCCCCCACAATAATGTTGGACTGAGAATTAATGAACACAATTAGTGCTTTTTTGATATGGTAAACCTTTGAAACTATTCATTATTCTGTTAAGGGAAAGTTGCTAATTTTCTTCTAAATTAATGTATTCCTGTTGTGATGTAGATTGTGTTTTATAATGCAATTGAGGTGGCTTTATTTCTGCCTCCTTTGTTCATTGATTTCAAACTTCTTTGTTCATAATATCATTCAGGTGAGTAATAAATGGTAGTAACATTTGTTGATCTTTCCCAAAAAAGACAGGCACTTTCTCCCATCGATAACTATTTATCATTACATTGCCCATTTAAAGCATTACCAAAATACCAGGAAGGAGAAGAGGGGAATAACAACCCTGATAATAGCACTGAAAAAAATGGTCCTATTAAGTTTTCTTTACAATGGCACTGAAACTCCCCAACTCCTTCCTTGTTCCTTTTAGTCAATAAATTACACTTAATGTCATCTGTCAGGGCTCTTAACACAACTCATATTTTGTAATTACTTTGTAAGGGCAATGTAAACTGCCAACAGAAACCACAGAATATGAACAATTGAGTCTCCAGACATATATTATGTTGATGCTTTTTGGCCTCAATAGCAAATAATTCTACATGGGAAATGGAAAGGAGCAAAGGTTAAGTGTTTGACTTTCAATAAATTCCAACTCTGAACAGATCTCACTGGGTCTTAATGCAGAAGCAGGGCTGCTCATGCAAGCCCACAGACACTTGGGCTTCTAGGAAGAAAAAAAAGTCTGATTATTTCTGATTGACTGATATTAATTTCATAAATACTTCAACCAGCTAGACGAGCAGGCAGCCCACTTCAGATAGCCCTCTTGGTGGCAGAGACAGAACTTCTAATCAATAAGATTGAAATTTAGAGTTGAAGTGAAGCCAAGAAATGAGCAGTTATTCCAGCTGATATTTCTGTGGGGGAAGAAATGAAAAAGGTTGAGAGAAAAGCTGTTTTCCACAAAGCATATGAGCATATTTCCTTAGTGTTTCTCTCTCTCTTTGTCTCTCTCTGTCTCTCTCTGTCTCTTTCTCTGTCTCTGTCTCTCTCTGTCTCTCTCTGTCTGTCTCTGTCTCTCTCTCTCTCTCTCTGTCTCTCTCTCTGTCTCTCTCTCTCTGTTTCTCTGTGTGTGTTTCTTTCCCTCTTATCCCCTTTCTTATTCCCATCTTCCTCCCTTCTCTCTCATTTTGTTGGCCTGTTTATCAATCTGTCTGTCTGTGCATTTTCTCTCTCCTCTCTTCTGCTCTTGTTCCTTAACTATTTGTTCTAAATGAATGAGTTCAAAGGTATGACAGGTGTCACAGTTCAGATTTGGAATAATTCTTATTCCAGTTTCCTACAGTAGATTTTAAAACTAACCTGGGGGAAGAGCACTGAATTTGAAATCTGTTTGATCATGAACAAGTCACAAAGTCCCTATGCCTCAATTTTCTCATATAAAAAACAAAACAAAACAAGGGATTAGGTGAAATGATTTCTGCTTTCTATTCTAGTTCTAACATTTTGTTAATCCATAAGTATATGTATGTGTATGTATGAATGTGTGTATACATATGTACATGAGCTGGACTTCTTTTCAGGCAGTTTTAATGACTTGGAATCTCTGGAGTGTAATCAAATTTAAATTCAATAGAATAGAAAACTCCACAGAGGATTAAGATTCATGCATTGTAATAGCTATACTGAGCTTTTGTCAGAGCAGAGTTTACAAATGTGGCTCTCAATGGGGTCCCAGGAAATTATATTTCCAACCTTCTTAGAATAATTCCTTGTGGCCCTTTAAATTCTTTCCTTTTCCTGTTGATTACCAAAGATGCCTTATAAATGTCAAAGATGCTATGAATGCCAAGTAAGAAGGAGAGGGGCATAGTGTCAGGAGACATTGAAGGTTGTCCTGAATTCTGCTGCTTCATGAGGCTGATGGTAAGATTAAACTTAACTGATGTGTTTAAAAAATAAGGATACATGCTTCCTAGAAAAATGTCAAATATAAGCAAAGATTAGGGAAGCTCTGAGCCCAATAATTAGACATGAACAGAATCAAGCTTTTCCCAATAAGCAGCTGAGTGTGAGTGATCTTAGCTTATTTCCTTCAGTGAAATACAGAAATTAAAGCCATGTGCCTTGAACTCATGGAACTCAGAGAGTACACAGGTTTTATATAAATAATTATGGTATGTAATTATTTGCAAGTGCATTTGTGTTACATTTTGCACTTTTCAAAGTACTTGTCCTTTTGAAATTTCATTTAATCTTCACAACAGTTTCTGTGAGATAAGTTGACAGGTTCATTATACTAATTTGGCAGATGAATAAACTGAGGTGTAGTTGGTGGTATCATCATGTACAGTATTTGTATTTCTGTTTTATAGGCAAGAAAACTAAGGATTATAGAAGCTAAGTTCTTTGCAAATATTAATACTACTAGAACAGGAATATAAATCTTCACATTCAGAGTATCTTTATCCAAATTATCATGAGGAAAATGGTTTATAAACTTTAAAGAATTAGTTGAATTCTATTTCTTGGAAATTAAATCACCTTTACATTTGGATAATGGAATTTAAAGTAAGAAAGGGTCTTAAAATAATAAAATTCAGCCCCTTTATTTTACAACTGAGATTAAATTAAATAACCCAACTAGGTTCATAGAGATAGTAAATGTCAGAAATAGAATTTGAACCCAAGTTTTTTGACTCCAAATACCAAGATTTACATCATAGTCTGGACAGCTCCTAAATTTGTATTAATGAAATAATTCTAGTCATGACATAGCTATATTGCAAAATTACTTCATCTCAGAATAGCAAAAGACCTAGAACAAGAAACCTCTCTAACAAATAGTCATCTGGCCTCTGGAACAGTCCTTGCAGGATGGTAATAGTGCATAAACTCAGTGCAATGAGAATCCATATGGAATTAAATGACATGAATTTCTAGCGTATTCAATTGGCATACTTTGAGATGTCATGGAATCTTGGATTTAGAAAGGAGCTAAAAGGCCGTATAGTCTAATGCATAACTCAACAATAATTCCTTTCACCTCTGGCAGTAAATTCTAGGGCAATGGTGGCTGGTGTTGGTGGTGGAAAAAAGCCATAGAAGCTATGGAACCCCTTGGATTGGGCAACTGAACTGCAAAATACTGAAGACCAAGATGGCAAAGTAAGAAATACTTGAAGTCCACCAACCACCCTCCGAAAGACCACAGAAAAACAAAAACAGCTCAAAAAGAATACAACAATAGCAGAAACTTTAGAAGAATGGATGAAGCAGTACTTCAGCCCAAGACAACACCAAGAGACAGCAAGGAGGACTCATCTCACTGGGTAGGAGGAGGGACACACCTCAAAGGAACACATGATAGAGCATCAGGGACTAGTACAGCTCACTATGTCCAGCCTCAGCAACATAAGAGTGAAAAGGAATGCAATATAGAACAAGCAGCAGTGGGAGAAGAGCAACCCTGCATAATTCAGCCCAAACAGAGACTGGGTATGAGCCAGCCCAGTTAACAATGGAAGGAACTCAGTCCAACAAGGGCAGCCTTGACTTGATTGGGCAGAACTCAATTCGAACCTGCTGAATTGAACAGCTGCAAACCTTCACACAGCAAGCCAACCAGGCCACCCCTGCAGAGTCCTTAATCTGAAATTGAGGCAGCTGAGTCTATCCCCAGGCACAATACAAGCACGGGATAGTACTCTCTCCACCCCAGGAATAGAGATAACCTTCAGCATATAAACAAAATCAAGGGGAAAAAATAAGCCCCAAATGAGCAAGGCAGAGAAAAAAACCTGATGCTTAAAAAATATTTCATCAAGCAAAAGACAAGCTCAGAAGAACACAGCAATGAAAATATGTGGAAAACTCAAAGAAGAATGTGAAAGGATATCACACCCAAAATGAACCCTAGGAAGAGCTAAAAAAATGATAGAAAAACAAAGAATAAGAAACAGAAGGGAAAATAAGCAAAGAAAATGATGGAAGAAAACTAAGAATTCTTTTCTACAATATACTAAATATGTAGTTACTTCCCTCTTTGTTTGAAAGTTTCTTCTGCTAGCATCTCTGTTTTAAAAGAATATTTTATTTTTCCCCAATTACATGTAAAAACAGTTTTTAACAGTTATTTTAAAATTTTTTCAAGTTCTAAATATTTTCCCTCTCTCTTACTGTCTCTGTCGTCCCTTGCCCCAAGAAAATAAGCAAGCTGATATAGATTTTACATGTGTAATCATGTAAAACATTTTTTTTTCATATTAGTCATTTTGTGGAAAAGATCTCAAACAAAAATAATAAGAGAGAAAGTGAAATGTAGTGTGCTTTGGTCTGCTCTTTCTCTGGAGACAATGTCATTTTTCATCAAGTCTTTGGAGTTGCCTTGGATCACTATATTGTTGAAAATAGCTGAGTCATTCATAGTTGTTCATCAAATAATATTGCTGGTATTGTGTTCAGTTTTTCAGCTGGTTCTGTGTACTTCACCTTGCATCAGTTCATGCAAGTCTTTCTAGGTTTTTTTTTCTGAAATCATTCTGCTTGTCATTTCATATAGCACAATAATATTCCATCACAATCAATACCACAACTTATTTAGCCATTCTCCAGTTGATAGACATCTCCTCAATTACCAATCTTTGCTGCTACAAAAAAGAATTGAATAGCTCTAATTTTTAAGATCCCATTTGTGAGACCCTGGGCAAGGCACTTAATCTCATTTTCCTAGACTTTGCCGCTCTGTATTATTGTTACTAAAACAGAAAGTGTTTAAAACAAACAAACAAGCCCAACTTGTATGGGAAGCTAGCTCTTAAAACATGTCTTTAATTTTCAATTGAGAGGCTCCCTAAGTGGCTCAATGGAGAGAAAGTCAGATCTAGAGACAGGAAGTTCTAGGTTGGTAATGGCAAACCTATGACACCCACATGTATCCATTTTCAATGATATGCGGCTGCATACAGAGAAGTATGGGGCTGCACGCCAAGGATGAAATATTTCCTGTAGTGTAGTGTAGACACTCTGTGCACTATAGGGACAATTCTACCTATATTAATTTACCTATTTTGGTTTATTAAATAGTTATATATTACAGTTATATATTTTTGTTATTTAAACTATAAATATCGTGAAATTATGTTTTTTTTTTTCTCAAAGCAAAACACCACCCGAGTTATGCTTGTTTTTTTGGTGAATTTTGTCACACCAAGATCAAAAGGTTGCCCATCACTGTTTTAGGTTCAAATCTGGCCTCAGACACTTCCAACTGTGTGACCCTAGGCAAGTTCTGTAACCCACATTAATCTAGCCTTTACTGTTCTTCTTCCTTAGAACCAGTACATAATATTGATTCCAAAATGGAAGGTAAGGGTTTAAAAAAATAGATTTCTTCCAGTATTATTGTAACTGTACGCAGACAGTGGTAGAGGAAGTGATGTCTGGAGTGACCCATGACTGAATATTGATTGGGCATGAATGTAAATAGGATAAAGGAGAGAGTGATTCAAATACATACAGCAATAGATAGTATCTCAGATGTCCTGATCATAGCCAAAGGGCAGTTCTGCCACTATTACAGCAGTCAGTTCACCTCCCCAGTGACAGCAACAAGGGACTCCATTCTCTTTGAAGTGACTGACCACAGCTGACAGGGTGCCAGTTCCTCAGTAATCGCACTCACTAGTGTATGCTCCTTCCTCACTCTTTTTTTTACTGCACAGTCTGGTACAAAGCAGGTGTCCAGTCTACATTCCTTGGTCATCCAAAGTCTCTTGTTCATTAGTAGTGATGCTTGAGCTCCTCACCCATTGTTGATTCTATTCTGTTTGCTTTGTTTCTGCACTCAGTGCCTCCAGTGGTAGGATTGAGACCAGAGAAGTCAGAAACTTTCCTCCCTAATTTTCCTGGACTGTTCGACTTCACTCCCAACTCATAGATTTTTTCTGGTGCTTTTACCTTTGAATCTGTGGAGTTATTTTTGATTGTTTGTGAGAGGGTATTAAGCAGACAAGAAAGTTTCATGCCCAAATCTGCCATCTTCCCTGAACAGATACATTTCATACATTTATTGGAAGGTATGCCCTCTTCTCTAATCTGATTGTTATTCAGGTTTCTTTCTTTTTTTTAAATAAATATATTTATGTACATATATCCATATGTGTACAGCCACATCAGATAACTTTTTTTTTCTCAAGGAGTTATGTAAGTGCCTTCTATGTCTTTGCTTTTAATTATATATAATGTTTGTTATGAAACCATATCATGTTGTCACAAGTGGCCTCCATGTTGAACTTTGTCTTGTCAAAATAGTTTTATCATTCATAAATATTTCAGTGAGAACCAAAGGCTGCTTATGAATGATTGATTTTTTATAGTTCATTGACCTTTCCTGTAAAGACTTTTATTAAAATTCCAGTATCCCATCCTAAATCTGACCATTAATTCTTAATAACGTGGTTATTGAAAACCAAGTTCTCTAAGAAATGAGAAAGTAAATTGATAGTTATAATAGTATATCAATGTAAAATCAAAGGAGATCATCACAGTTCAAATTAGTTCATTCTTAATCATGGTACCTTAGTAAAGTATATTTGGATGCCCAAATTAAATTAGGCAAATTTTGTGCCTGGAAGGCACATATAACATCTTAGAACCCTAAGAAGTCACTGGATGAAGAACATTTAGTGCTCTAAATTGAGGGGTTCCTGTCTACAAAGTTACAACCTGGAATTTTAGAAAGTAGGTCAAATTCTGTTAGGTGTGGCAAAGGACTGCAGTGATGACTAGTGAGTGCTATCATTGCCATTTCTCCCAGTCATCCTACATTGCGTGGGCCACTAACCTGAGTGGTATAATTCAGGTATTGTGACTTGGTGCACCATGTACCAAAGATTTTACTGAACCAAGATCAAAGGTCAAACCTGCCAAATAATACTTGAACTGAAGGTGACCTGGAGCCAGGTAAACCGGGAGAGAACCGTGTCTAAGAGAGCTGGTCACTCCAATCTAGTTAAAATTATTACTGTGTATTTTTTATATATTTTTTTTAATTTAAAACATTTCTTCTGGTTTAGTCACAAAGCTTTCATTAGGGCTCCAGTGGCCAAACATCAGCTGATTTCTAGCCTTGAAAGTCTTTAATGAATCATTAATTTGGTCCTTGGGAGAATCTTTGGTTGAAATTCAGGACTAACAGATGTCCTTGGTTTCATTCTTTTACTTTGTTATACACTATCAAAGGTTTTGTAGAAAATCTCTATAGTAGAGAAGTTCCAGTCTTACTTAAACTGAAGCTATTGTTGGATTAAATTTATTACTGTCGAAGTCCAGCCTCCTTTGGATATATTTATGAATACCAGATGGGGTTTTTTTGAACGACAGCACAGTAAAATAATGGCAACCCATTAAGGTCATTAAGGGAAGACAGTGTAGAATTTATGATCAGTGCTCTCCCATTTATGAAACCAAATAGGATCTATAAACTACAAGATAATCTGACATTGATTTGATTTCTAATCTGAGTGATTGCATAGTTTGGCATAGGAACTACTGTGACAGTTTATTTTCCGGGATTTCTGGGCACTTTGTTGGTGCTATCCATTTTTTTTTTACTTTCTATTGATTATAATTTCCACCATGTTTTTAGGAGATAAAATGAATTACTAATTGCTAGGTTTCTTCTTCAGTCAGTGAATGGTATAAATCTGTTTACTGCATGCCAGATGGTTTCACAGTTCTTTGGGATAGGGCAGATATCTACCAAGCAGTGGCTTCTCATTTTCTTTTGTGACATCTTCAGCTTCTAAAAAACAGTTGTGGAGGGCCCACATACTGTGGTTTGAAGCTGAAAAAAGAACATTGAAATGGAAGGGGAAGGAGGAAGAAAGGACAAAGGAAATATAAAGACAAAAGAAGAACATCTCAAATAGCTATAGGCAATTTCTTTAAAGAAACACTAACAAAAATAGGGAATGGCAAGATCTATAAGAATCAATAGATCTCTGCAAAAATCCTCTACCTTATTCCTTAGGCAGTGTGTTGTCCTGAAAACAATGCTCAATTTGGAGTCAGTGGGCCTGGGTTCAAATCTCAGGTCTGCTACTTTGTGACAAGGAGCAAACCATTTAATGACTCTAGGCTCCTTTCCCCATCAACTGATTGAGGAGGTTGAATTCAATTCCTCTAAGTATCAGGGGAATGTTAATTTTATAATGCTATGAATTCTTATGTAACTTTATTACCAGGACCCTCCCCAAACTCCCTCTCTCCCCAGCACACTAGTTTTGGCACAGATGAGAGGGGAAGGGGAAGGATTAGATGGACAACAGGAAGCTCAGGAGGTGACAGATAAATAACCTGGTGCTTTTGGAGAATCTGTCACAAAATTTTATTTATACTCATCATTGATTTTTTACAGGGACTTTTCTTACATGATCTATATGGAGCCTCATTTCCCTCCATGCTGACTGTAATGCTCATCCAAGCCAAGTGCTTATAATCTATTTCAGTGTGTTGTCACATTGAATGATGTACAGGGAGAGTTATGGCTAGGGGTGGACAACCTGGAGCTCTTTTCAATGAACAACCAAATTCAGTGGGTGCTGAATTTGGATGGCACACACTAATACTAAAAGCCAGTCTGGCAGATGAGGGGGGTTGCTGATACGTGTCATATTGGAGAATGATGTAGAAATAGTAGAACACATAATGCCAAATCCCTACCCTTGCCCAAACTGCCTGCTTCTTTGAAGAATGATATTCATTTACTCCCGGGACTGCCAGCTTTCCTAATTTTGGCATCTCTTCTTCCTGCAAATACAATATGGTCTCAGCATCCTAAGTCTATCCCATCTGAGAGTAAACTGCTATTGAGGGATGGGATTGGGAACAGCAGAAGGCACAGGAATCTTTCAGTCTCCTCACTGAGATGTATTAGTTGTCTGAGTATGGAGGAGATAGATGGAGTAGCAGGAGGCTGCAGCATCTGTAATGCAGTGATTTGAGATTGGCCCTTCAGCTATTAATCCTTTCAGTCCCAATCCTAGCCAGGCTGGGAATTCTATTCTGGAGAGAGTATAGATTAAGTTTGGTATAGGACAGGGGTTGGCAACGTATGGCTCTTGAGCCATATCTGGCTCTTTTGAGGGCCAGATAGGGCTCTTTCTGCAGGAGCCATAAAGTCAATTTTTTTTCAGGCGCTGTTACAAGAGCTCGCACTGTTACAGGAGCTCGCACTGTGAGCACTGTTCGGCTCTCACGAAATTACGTTTTAAAAAATGTGGCATTTATGGATCTCAGGGCCAAAAAAGGTTGCCAACCCCTGGTATAGGAGAATAAGACCTGAAAAGCTGAGGAACAAAAGAACCTCATTGACTAATCATTGCAAGGAAATAAAAGGAGGAGGCATTGGATTGACAAGAGGGAACTACCACCACAATCTCCCACCCTCTCTATTTTCTCAAGTGTCTGGGATTTTTTCTTCAATGGCTGGGCTTTCCTGGGGGAATGAATGCATAAATAAATGAATGAATGTATAAATAAATAAACAAACAAATAAATAAAGGGCCCTTTATGCTAGGGTCCTGGGTTTATGTTTGTGTCTCTTCTTGCCCTAGAATTCAGTCCTTTCTGCTGCTAAGGGAGCACTTTGTTCATCCACTCATCATCATCATCATC
>NC_058131.1:173866348-173891352 GCF_016433145.1 Gracilinanus agilis | reverse complement strand
TCTCTCTCTCTCTCTCTCTCTCTCTCTCTCTCTCTCTCTCTCTCTCACAATGTGGCTGATCCAACTTCTCTTAATCCTTTACTCTTGTCCTTCTCTAGATTACTTCTCTAATGCACTCTATGCCACATTCTCATCACACTCACTATAGGTCCTTCACTATGCCTTCTGTGTGCTACTCATCTTTAGTTCTTTAAGACACTGATTGATGCTCCAGATCTCGCTGCATTACAATAATGCTAGTAAAATGTTTGTATCGCAAAGATGGATCATTGCTATTATGGAAAGTTTGGGTAGAGCAAAAGTGTTTATCAGTTTCCCCAAAGTAGTTTATCCTGCTCTCCTCTTCCTTTTCAACTCCATGCCCAGTTGATTATATATCTCTATTATCTGTCTCAAGTTTGCATTCTGCTTATCAAGTTCTAAAGCAGAGCTGTCAAATTTAAGAATCCCTCAGCAAGTGAGTGACAAAACTTCAAGGTACAGTTCAAACCAGATTAAAATAAGATTGGAAAATGTTTAACAGATAATAATCCAATTCAACATAGATAATGTTAATTTATGGTTTTCTACATCAAAATGTATTTTCAGGAATGCATTTCTATTTGCTTTAAAGAATTAAATTCAAATGTATGTTTAATTCTGAGCACTGTACATTTTTAATCCATTTGAACTTTCTGTTGTGGATAGATGGTTAAACCAAATTCTTCAGTGAATCTGAAGAATTCAATCTCTTCCAGGAAGTTCTATATTGTCTTGGGCCTTGATACAATCAGTACAGTATCATCCATAAACAAGTGCATCTATTGGAGTTTACTATTCAGAGTGAATCCTTTTCTGACCTTTATCTCCTCCTTCACTGGTAAATACTTTGGGTGGACATATCCCTCTGTGCTTTTGCTTCCCCTGATTCTTAACTTATTATTAGAGGTTATCCAATGGGGTTATTTCTCTCTTACATTTTCCAAGTAATAGTGAATAATCTTGAAGTATGAGAAGAAGACATTTACCTATTACCAAAATCTATAGTAGCTTTGTTCAATCATTTCAGCCACCTCCGATTCTTTATGACCTCTTTTGGAATTTTCTTGGCATAGATTTTGGAGTCATTTATGATTTCCTTCACCAGCTCATTTTACACATGAGGAACTGAGGCAGACAGAGTTAAGTGACTTACCCAAGATCATGCTAAGTATTTGAGGTCAGATTTGAAATCAGGGGAGATGAGACTTCCAGACTTCAGGCTCAACATTCTAGCCACTGCGCCAACTAGCTGCCTATAGTAGTTAATGAAACTTACTAGAATGATGCTTGCCTAAACACCATTTATAATACTGCTCCTATGTCATAGCCGTAGCTGTAGCTATTCCCCTGTAATATTGTTTAACTTAAAATTATATTTTCATGCACCCAAAATTAGTTGAGATATCCTGATACTTCATAATTTCTGCTAGTTGTGCTACAATGGAGCCAGGGACTGATCAGAGGATCATTGATTTAATGTGTCATGGACCATCTCATTTATGAGTTATCTAATTCAAACCTGAAATTTTATAATTAAGAAACTGAGGCCAAGAGAATTTAAGTGACTTAGCCAAGGTCACACAGGTAGTAATTGGCAGAAATGAGTTTGATGAACTTCCTAATTTAAATGAAATGCAGAAATAGAGACAAATTAAAAATATAATTATGAAGTTCTCAATCTCTTTTTGAGGGAAAAGAAGTTAGAGAATCAACAAGCTACTGAGATTTTGTTAAATCTTAGAAGTACCAGAAAAAATAAAGATAATGAATTGGAAAAACTATCTCTTTGGATAAGCCTGAATACTTTTTTAGCCCTGAGATTCTTATTTGTTAAAATACGAAAATGTTTTGAAACATTTTTAGATACCATTTGAATGAGTCTTTCTTTACTTGTCCTCTCACAATGCATGGTATTTCCTGTATTAACTATTTTGTGTTGGGCATATATATATAAAGGAATCCTCTTAAAATTACAAAATATAATTAAGAATTAGGAAGAACATCTACAACTATTCATCTTAACCAATCACTCACATTAGGTTACTGAGGTTGCTTCAATCAACATTATGAGAAAAAAGGGTCCAATAGGAGTAGGCTTTATTTATTATGATTACAATTACTATTACTATTTTTGATTGGACCTATGTTCATTCAAGATGGTTATAACAAATGAACAAATGTCAGGTTTCCTCTTCTTGCCAATGACTCTGTTTTGTCTTTTTTCTAATTACTATTGCCAATCTCCCCAGTTTAACAAAATCATTGGAGATATTAATGTCATTTTATTGTTATGCATAATTTCTAGAACTTGAATAAATAAAGGTTTTCATTGACTTTGAGTTCTTAAACTTTTACCCTTTCATATTTGACTAGCTCCTCGATTTCAATTTTATTTTTATATAATCGAGTCTTGGGGATATAGGATATTGTTGTTTTGGTCTTACTGATTTCTTGCCTTTATTGAAAATATATTGTTGTGAGACAGAGCTGTGGGTATTATTGACAAAAAACAGTATGAAATCCTTGCCTATGACTGGTGATATCTGTTTCTAATTTTTCTATGATAATTCTGCGTCATAATGACTATACTCATTGTCTTTGGTCCAAATCATGTACACTCATGCTTTCCCTACTTTAGGGGTCAATGTACAATCTACACTGAAGCATTTCCAACAGGTGGTATTTTGGTATTCCTCATTTGATCATTTGTATTTTGCATTTCTGGTATACCAGAGCCTGAAGGAGGACATTAGCTTCCCTATATGATGTGTACAAAGCTTAACATTTTGATGGTTTTGAAAAGCGCCATCTTAAAATAGCCAATCTATTTTTTGACTCATAAGTAGTTGTAGCACTCTAGTGAAATGGGAACTCAATAAGTGGTATTAGCAGACCTAATTTTTCAAAATTTTAGTGTTCCTGATAGACAATAAAAATAATCTTTTTGTGCCTTTTTTAACATGATACAATTTTTAATAATTGTTTTTGACATCTGTGACCCACGTTGTCTCCCTCAATCCTACGTCTCCCCCATCCCCAAGACAGCAGATAATGTAATCTAAGTTGAACATGTGTTATCATACAATACATATTTCCATGTTTGTCATGTTGTGAAAGAAGAAACATATTGCTTACATTAGAGAAAAATTAATGAAGGAAACAAAGTAAAGAATGGTATGCTTCAATTGGAATTCAGATTTCCTCGGTTCCTTCTGTAGTGGTGGATAGCCTTTTTCATTATGAGTCTCTGGGAGTTGTCTGGGATCCTTGCATTGCTGACAATAGTTAAGTAGTTCACAGTTGATCATGGTAGTTTATTGCTTTTACTTTGTACAGTGTTTTCCTGGTTCCACTCATATCCATTCATCCATCACTTCTGTGCCTTCTCTATATCATCTGCTGTGTTCCTCCATTTTGCTACTTCCCTGTGATCTTCATAGCATGGAAGATGGGCTGGACATTGAGAGATTATTGTTTTTGTTATTGCTGGTGGTAGGAATAGCTACTAGCATTGCTAATGATATTACATAGCGTTTAAGGTTTTTAAATAATGATAAAAATAAAGATAAACAATCTCAATTGACCCTCCCAACTACCACCTAAAATAGGCACTACAATTATTATTTTCCTTCATCTTAAAGATGAGAAAACTGATGTTTAGAGAGGTTAAATTTTTATAATTATTTAGCTAGAACATATGAGAAATGAAATTTGAAAAGTTCTTCCATTCTCCAAGTGGAGAGTACTATTCATGAATTAAAATAGATCAGAACTGGACATGCTATATGGTGCTATAATGGGAAGTTTTCTTAATACCTAGGAACATTGTGAAAGTATAAGAATTACACAATTACTACTATTATAATTAATAATATATAAAGGGTGGGAGCATTTGATCAAGAGAACACAAATTAATTGATTTTCTCCTAGATAAAGGATAGCTAAAAGAGATCCTAAGGTGCTATGGCATTCAGCAAAGTACAAAAACAAAGTCTTTCCCTCATTGATTCTTTATGAAAACACAGGAAATTTTTTGGTTAAGCCTGATAGAATTAGAAAAAGGTTAACTAATACCTGGTCAGTTATTTGGGAATTGATTTTTATTTATGGGAACCCTTTAAAAATCAAGAGTGCAAATCAAGATCTGTGACTTTCAATAGCAAAAAACAAAACCACTCTGAAAAATAACCAAGTTCTTGAGGGGGAATCACCATTCATCCTTTCTTCCCTCATGTTTCTTTCAGAGGCAGCAGGGAGGGAGAGGGACTTTTTCTGTCTCTTAAATCTCCCTCCCTTACCCCAATTTGCTATGACATTTTGGAATGGCATTACTGACCCAGAAGGAGCTACACTCAGAAGACATAAGAATGAGAGTTCATTCAGAAATTAGAGAATTATTGGAAATTGAACTTCAGAGAGGAGGCAAGTACAAGGAACCTAGCTGAGAAATATGCAACAGCATGTGGAGAAAAAGGACCTCAAAACTTTGTAACATTGGAACATGAGTTTCCTTGGCTCCACATGTTCCCGAAAGTGTGTACTTTTCTACTAATATTCTTTATATATTCACTGATTCTATGTGTACTTATGGAAAAGTGTGTCCAAGGGTTATAAAGAAACATTTTTTTTCAATTACTATTTTTTTTATTCTATCATTTCATTCAATACTTTTATTATGAGCCCTGCTAACTTTCTTGATCATTAGAGGTAAACTCACTCATGGTGGCTCATGATCTTAGAATTATAATCCCAAAGAGGACTTTGAACATGGGACAGTCATCCCTTTAGAGACTCAACCAGCAAGGGTGAGTTGAGGGACAGGTAGAATGGAAGTGAGCTGGAGTACTTCACATTTATTTAGTGCTTTACAGTTTTACAAAGCTTTCATCTCTCAACCTTGTGAAGTAAAGAGTACAAGAATTATTATCTCAGAAAGATTAAGTTGCTTGCCTACAGTCACAAATGTAGCAGCCACTAGAGGTGGGACTTATAGTAACAGAGGGATGGAGGGTCAAGGAAGACAAACTTCACCTTCTTCATAAATTTGCCTGCGGCCAGCCTTAGCAGGGACTCTTTTTTTCTATGTTTTGTATGCTTAGTCCCATTACTGACAAATTGTAAGTGTGTCATTGAATACTGATGAATGATGCTGAGGAAAGTATAAAGATGACTTAGGATTTCCGGAGAGACTCAGACCATTATTTTTTGATCAGATTAGCAATTGAAATGCCCCTTCACATAACCACTTTGGTGTTACCTTGTAGTCTAAACATTAGCATTTACTTAGGATTTAAGTAGTAGTTTTGCATTTATAATTTGATTAGTACCATCAGGAAAATAATGACAGCAACAAAAAGCCTTCGTCCTTAAGCCATTAGCTAAAGTCTGCCGATGATAGGTATAATTTATAATTCCTTGGCTCTCTGCTTCATACTGCTATTCAGCTTGGTGCTAGAAATCCATCTATATTCAAAGGATTGATTGTAGAGAATTAACTTCATCAATACCAGCCCTGCAGTTTAAGAAGAAGGTTGAGTTAGATGTTGCATTGGGTTTGTCAGTTCTGACACCTGGAAACGTAGTAGAATACAAACGAAATGACAATATTTATTTATTTTTTCCTCTCTTTTCTAATGACAGGTTGTAACTTTTTTTTTTCTACCCCAGACCAGAATATTTTCTTTCCAATGAATAAATAAATAAGGCCACTTTCTACCTCTGGATTCCTCATACCTATGGTTTGGTTTGGTTTTTGAGGGGAGATATCAGGTTTTTGTGACAGATGCCAGGGCTTTTATGATGATGAGATAGATCCAGGGAATCCTTGATTAAATCAAATTTCTGTTTTTATTATTGTGAATGTCTACAGATCTCCCATTTTAATTTTTTAAAATCAGGTAATTAAAATTTTTTTCTTAAGAAATAGCATGGCATGGTGTAAAGGAAGCCTTCCTGGGAGTGAAGAAGAGTTGGGTTCAAATCCTGCCTCCAGCACACACTGGCTCTGTGCACCTAGTCCTAGACAATTCCTTTAGCCTTTGGGTGCCCAGGTAAGTCCAAGAAAATCTGTTGTAGAACAGGAACATAAGTATAAGCAGTTTCCTCATTGGAATTTCCCTTTCATAATGACAATGCAGGTCCAGTTCTCCTCCACCCCACCCAAAGGATTGTTTTTTATATTCTATAGTAGCTAATATGATCATACGTGGTAATGTTTAGCAGATAATGTGAAAATAATAGTTGCCCAAAAGAAGTTTACATTCTAATGAATTACACTCATATACTTCACTGAGATGAGTGAAGAACTTCCCCCATAACAACATTGAGAGCAGAGTCATAACTAGACTTTTTGGCATCAGGAGTAAATTCAGTAGAGCTAGAAAGGTGAGATACATGGTTGAGAGAAATTAGTGACAGACGTCATCGAAGCTGAAGTAACAGAAAGACCTCTGTGTCCTGAGCGGATAGAGGCTAGTGTGGAGAAGATTATAATCCCAGTACTCACCTTAGCTCAGAGAAAGCAGAGTAGTCCAGTGGTCCATCGATGACAGAAACAAGAATCTAGAGTAGATGGAATGACTTTAAGGTAGGAGAGGTGGTGGCAAAGCTGTACAGTAGGAGGAAGAGGCAAGGAATATACTAGTTCTTCCTACTATCTTGATATACCATGAGATGTGATACAGGGAACACTTTATTGTGGAGAAGGTGTCAAGAAATGCGGTATCATCAGGAGAAAGTTAGGTTTCAATCTAGACATGAAGATGGAAGGGATGGATGAGGAAGGGATCCTCAGTACCTTCCTATACTTGTACCTTGGCCAATGCTCCAGCCGTCTAATACTACTTCTAATTCTGATTGTAAAGAAGGTAGTTAGTACAAGAATTATTATTCCCATTTCACAGATGGGAAAACTGAGACAAGAGGGGTGAGGTGATTTGCCTCTAGCCATTGGTCTAAGTAAGCATTCGAGACAGGATTTGAACCCTGGTCTCTGGATTTTGTCATGCTTTAAAGTCAGTTCCCTCCTAGGAAAACAGACACACATTAACTAAGAAAATAAAACTATTATTTTTTGTTGTGGATTTAATCATGAACACATGCCTCAAACTACTATGAACAACTTAAAACCAATATTTGAATGTGGAATCTTTTATAATAATATTCGATATCTGACATTTTAACTGTTATACAAAGTTTGCCAAGTCTAGCAAAGTTCTTTCTGTGATGGTTTATGACTCAAGTGGAGAAGTCTAGTTGCACATGGCCAAGTGCCATCTCCAGAACTCCAAACCTGTTTAGTAAAGGCAATCAGGAAGCAAGCATATATCAATTACTTACTATATTGTAATATAGCACAGTAAAATTACCATGCTAAGTGTTGGGAATAATAAAGAAATAGTGGAAATAATATTTAAATATTGTAGAGCAAGGGAAGCTAGATGACTCAGAAAATTGAGAGCTCTGGAGATAGGAGGTTCTGTGTTCAAATTTGGTTTCATACACTTTATAGCTGTGTGACCTTGTCTTATAACTCCTATTGCTTAGCTCTTGTTTGGAACCAATACATAGGATTGATTCTAAGAAGGAAAGTAAAGGTTTACAAATGAATAAATATAGTAGGGCCCTGTATCCTCTGGAGATATATTCCAAGACCTACCATAGATGGCTAAAACTATTTATAATGTTGAACCCTATACATAAACTCTTGCTTTAACTTTTAACACCTATGTTACTTAATTGTGCTCTTTCTTCCCGATCCTATGGCCTCTCACCCAACCTTTCTCCAAAACGAACCATAAAAAATAATGTCTCCAAGTGAAAGCTGACTAAATGATACTGACACAAGATACTACCACCATCTCTGACAGAGAGAGAGAGAGAGAGAGAGAGAGAGAGAGAGAGAGAGAGAGAGAGAGAATGAATCTGAGAGTGAATGGTAAATTCACTGGCAACTGGGGCTTGAACTGAGACTTGTAGAAAGCCAAAGAAACTCATATTTTCTTAGAATAGTTATCCTCCCAAACCTCTTCTTAAAGGATTTATAATTTACACCTCTGAAAAGAATTTATAAATGGCTTAGATTTGAGTCCAATAGAACACTGTGCCTAGTTTCAGGAAAACCTGATTTGAAACTTATCCTCAGACACTTTGTAGCTGTAATACCCTGAGAATGTCATATAACCTGTCTGCCTCCATTTCCTCAACTGTAAAACTCATGTTATCATAGCACCTACCTCTCCTAGGGTTGTTGTAAAGATTAAATAAGATAATATTTGTAAAAAATGTTGGGCATAGTGCCTGGCACACAGTAAGGACTATATAAATTCTTTTTCCAATCCAACAAATATTTAGCAAGTACCTTCTCTGTTCAAGATTGCTGAGCATTGGATACAAAGAAAAAAGTGAAAAAAGTTCCTACCTAGGGAGTTTACATTCTAGTGGAGAGATATGATAGGTAAACAGATACATATCTACATGTTCATTTGGGAAGGGAAATAATACAGACAATTAGAGGTAGCAGAAAGGTTTCTGGCAGAAGCTAAATCCTGGTGCTATGAATTCTAAGAGGCATAAGAGAAAGAAGAGTTCATTCAAGGTATGAGGAGTGGACTGACTAAATACAAGTAGCTCAAGCCTCTTCATGTGACCACACTAGTTGCACATGGCCAAGTGCCATCTCCAGAATTAATTAAGAAGAAATTAATACACAACTAGTAAATGAGTCAAGATTTGAACCCATGATGTCTGATTCAAAAGTTGGTGTTCTTTCCATTAGATTGAAGCCTCTCTACCAAAGAATCTTTTTTTGTTGTTCGTTCCTTTGTTTCCCAATATCTTATTTATTTAAATGAAGGAAGTGAAATATGTGAGGAAAAAACCATAAGTGGGATATCTTCTACATATGGCAAAAGCTGCCATTTCAATGTTCAACTTAGTGTAGAGTTGCTGCTCTTGGACAAAGAGGAGTGAAGCCATGAGCCCTTCTCCACTATTGCAATTAATTCTACTGAATGAACTCCAAAGGTATGTTAAGTGGTAATGTTGTGGATCATTAAGTTTAACAATGGCACCATGTTCTCACTATTACATTTACCTTAATTAGCATACAGATTATGTAATAGCAGTGATGCATGGACTGCCAGAGATGGTCTTGGCAGCTAAATCAATAGTGAAAGCACTTTTATCCACTCTAAGTCCAAAGCCAACTTTTGCTTCTAGATCATATCTTTCTTAGGGAAGTCCATAATCTTACATGACACCCAAACATGGTGATCTGGGAATTATGGAGAATCAGAATTGAAAGGGACTTTCCAACATAAAGAGAAAATCTCTCTATGGAATGCTATGAATCAGGGGCTCATCCAGTCTAGACTCGGAGACATCCACAGAATGGAGTAAATATCTGTAAGATGGTTAATTCCTATTCTTTATAATTTATAATTTTATTCTTTATATTCAAATTTGGCCTTGGATATTTACTAGCTGTGTAGCTCTTGGCAAATCACTTAACCTTTTTGGCTTAATTTACTCATCTGTAAAAGGAACTAAAGGATGATATGGCAACCACTCCAGTATCTTTGCCAAGAAAACCCTAAGTGTGGTCACAAAGAGTAGGACATGAATGAAGTGACTTAGCAACAACAACTTGTCATGAGAGATCTAAAAGAAGCCCAAAAGCCCTTGAGAAGAAATGGGTAAGGTTTAATGTCCTTAAGGACATTGAGAAGATAATACTGGCCAAAAAGAATAAGTATATTATAGCTAAACCTTACATGTCATTTTGTGTTTTTAGAATCTTTACCTGTATTATCTCAGTTGATCAGCAGAAAACCTTCTGAAATAGGAACTATTTATTATTAGTCCCATTTTACACACGAGGAGACTGAAACTCAGAGACATTAATTGACTTCCCTAAGATAATACAACTAGCATATATCTAAGGCAGATTTCAAACATACATATTCCACTCTCTAAATCTAGCATTTATATACACTGGCATGGTAAATTCTTACATCTGTTAAGAATTTGGGATAATAATAATAATAGCTAGTAATAACGTAGTATTTTAATGTTTACAAAATACTTTTAAGTACTTTTCTCTTTCTATCCTCATGACAACTCTGGAAAACAGGTACTATTATTATCTATATTTTACAGTTGATAAAACTGAGGGAAGCAGAGGCAATGTGATTTGAACAGTGTTACACAAATAGAAAATGTCTGAGGTGTGATTTGAATTCAAGTTTTCCTGACTCCTGCTCTCTGTGCGTTATGCCTCTCAGCTGGCTAAGAAAGCAAGAGACAAAGGGAAGAAATGTTATGAAAAAGAAGAGGTAGCTGTAGGAGAGCAGCCGCTGTAATTCATCGATGTCTTAAGTTTTACACTGTGTTTTCCACTGGTGAAGAAAGGTGTGATTTGTAGTCAGAAGGTCTGGGATTAAGTCTTAGTTCTACAATTTAGGACCACATCATCTATAGCTGCCAATATAGTATGGTTTAAGAAAGTACCAGGCTAGAATTCTTTCCCTGAACATCAGTCTAAATATCTATCATTTATCTTTATGACTTTGGTTCTAGAATCTAAAGGAAATATTCTAGAATCCTGATTAAGAAGCAATCAAAATGGGGTATATGATACCTTGTCAGTGAGTATTTGAATTGTCAGTGATATAGGAATAGGATATGGGACACTCCATTCCAAGTACATGCAATGAAGATTCCAGGAAAGCAGAGAGCAAAAATAAAAGTCTTCTATTTTCATGTTTTCCTGGTCATGATGCCCCTCTAGAATCTATTTGTGATTTACGAATGAATGTTTTAGCACTTTCATTCATTTTTAGCCTTTAGTTAGCATGAGGGTAATTTTATGATTATTTCCTTAAATTAATGGTCTGAGCTAAAAAGTACAAGTTACTGGCACATAGTAGATGCTAAATAATACATTTTGATTTCACTATATACAAGCCAATTTCATAGTGGGGAAAAAAAGGAACCAAGAAATAGTTACAGAGCTCTCAACTTCCAGAGCAGGGATTCAAATTCTGATGTTTTGTATATGTCCAATCCTCTTTGTACTGGTGGTATAGTGCTTGGTCTTCTAGGATCATTTGCTATAGGGTACCTTTCCTTTCAACCTCCTGCCACTGACTCCTTTCCATTTTCCTTCATAAATTCACACTAACCTCACCTTTCCATCTTCATCACCATGGAAAGAAACTCAGAACTCTATTTCACTATGGCATTATTTAAATAGAATTAGCTCATCCTCATTCATTGTCCCTATATTGGATCTGTTTTTGACCAACCTCTCTTGTCTTTCCAGATTCTGACTTTTTTTTTTACTTCTTCTTTGAATTTGTAAGCCCAGAGGGAATCCTCTTGACCAATGTAATTGGCAACTAATCTATTTCTTTTCTAATTTTGGGCAAGACTTGCCTGTATCTTCCCATAAAGAATCTACTCAATTTAAGTAAAATTTAGCCTTTTGCAGGCATGAGTAGACCACTCATGCTATCCCTCTGTGACCTCTTGCTCTCATTACTATGTTATTCTAATTTGACTTCTTTCTCAATCATAAACATGTATATTCTTGGTGACATATTTTATGCCTCTTCTCATCCACAAGTCATTGTTTCAAATATAGATTCCTTACTTTCCTTATAGCTCTTATAACTAAAAATTTTGCGTGTGTTTCTGTGTGTGTGTGTGTGTGTGTGCACGTGCGCATGTGCATGTGTCTTGGGATTAGTGCTCACTTGTCTAATGCAGAAACTCCCTTAATTAATCAGATCTGCTTTTTTCCTGAAACAATAGCGTCACATGTTTGCTTGGAGTATTTGGTGATGAGTGACTTGGCAAGGGTCACAAGAAGAGTAAGTGTCACAGGAGAGATATGAAGCCAGTTCTTAATTCCAAAGTTGTCTTTTTATCCTCCATGCCATACTTTTTCTTTTTTCTTCTTTTCAATTTTACACTTTTTCTTCAAATAATACCTTATACCCTTTTCTAATTTTAAAATAAATTAACAAAGCTTTGATCTTTAGGAAATATTTTCCCAAATGCAACATAATCACCAGGTCCATACAATTTCCCTAGTCCAGGAAGTAGAAGCAAAGTAAGAACTCTGAGGGCACTGCTATTGGGCTGCAGAATCCTGTTTCTTAGCTTAAGAGGAACACAGGGAAAAAAGCCAAGGAGTAAATGCTATTATCTTGTTACAGATCGCATCTGCCATGAGAACACAGGCCTGCCACACAATCATTAAGTGCTGGGATTTGAGGCACGATTCATATATCCTGCAAAATATCTGAGCTCAGTCATTCTGTGAATCAACGCATTCCCCTAAGACAGCCCCCTAAGAACTGCTGGCAGAGCAAGTGAGCTGTTCAATGCTATGTTTGCCACAGCATCCTGGTAATCTAGTCAACAGTGCAGGGGTAACAAATTGCATTTGCTTATTTCTACTGTGTCTGAGAGGTGAGAGGAGATATGATTTAACTTGAGTAGCCCCCTAGTACTTGGCTTTAAGCCCTTTCTGTGTGCTAGTCTGTGCAAGTCATAGTAGTGATGGAAGGGTCTTAGGTGCTATACAATCCCACAACACCAATATTGAAAAACCGGGGGACTTGGACTCCACTGGCAAGAGAAAAAGATTTGTTTCAGAATCTTCATTTTTGTATTAAACTCTCACTCAAACAACTACGGTTTGTGTTTTTATTGGTTTTTAAAATCTGTAAGATTAGGGTTTATTAAACTTCCATTTGACCTTTTGTTCCTCAAAAATCCATCCTTCTTTTTCTTCTCTGTTTCTCCCCCAGGATTAATTGTATTTGGGTGGGACAGTGTATGACAGGAGATAAGATCATATATTAAAATTTTTTTTCAATATGTGAGTAGTACCCGAATGAAGAGGATGAGAGTAAAATATAAGAATTACCCAGAACAAGGGAGGGATGAGGGAAAGTTGGGATGCTTAATGAAGTTGAAAAGGGGTGATTCAATGACTGGTGGAAATACCCTCTTGATTAATTCAATAGTATTAATTTAAAAAAAAAAAGCAGTAAGCAACTACTCTGTACAAGGTATATTTAGGCCTTGATCATACAAAAACAAAAGAAAACAATTCCCACTCTTAAATAAATTCTAATTAAAAGAAGGGGATAATATCACGAGATACTCACAAACCATAATAATGGGCAAGTGGTGGCAAGTGCAAAGAATAGTGTGGTGCTGGGAAAAGCACACTGAACTTGGAGTCAGAAGGTATAGGTTAAATGCTGGCCCTATTTCTTACTAGCTGTGTAACCTTGGAAAAGTCAGTGTAACCTGTGGAGAGTTTCAGTTCCAGGAAGACTTTCTGTAGGTATTTTAGGATTAATATTTAAATTTTTTCAAATAAAAATGCTTCTTAGCACTTTTACATCTAGAAGAGATCTTTAAATAATTAGATGTCCAAACTGGAAGGGGAAATGCTTCATTTCTTTGATGGATCAGTGAATCCATCGATGTGGGTACTTCCTCCAATGGTGCACTGGTGGTATAGTACTTGGTCTTCTAGGATCATTTGCTATAGGGAACCCTTCCTTTCAACCTCATGCCACTGACTCCATTTTCCTTCATAAATTCACACTAACCTCACCTTTCCATCTTCATCACCATGGAAAGAAACTCAGAACTCTATTTCACTATGGCATTGTTTAAATGGAATTAGCTCATCCTCATTCATTGTTAGACTCTAGCCATCAGAAATAATGTCACCCCACCCAACTTAATGGGGAGGGGAGATCAGTTATCCACATGTGAAAATAAGTAATGGATCAAGAACAAGGCACTGCTCTTTGGGCAGTCCAAAACAATGTTGAAGCTGCCATTTGTCCATTTGAAATCGAAAGTGGATGCAGGAAGTGAGGAAAGCTACTATCTTTTTAAATATGATGGTAACTTCCTGTGCAGGCAGTTGGCACTTTGAACTTGGTGTTGAAAGATCTCTGCTGAGATCTCAGGTGGCTTCCCTCTGAATTGTCACGTGGGTAAATTAGGCCGACTTCCTTTCTCCTCCCTTGGAGTTTCTGCAGTCTATACTCCCAAGGAGACCTCTCTTGCCTCTCTAATTATAAAAAGCCTTGTGGCTAGTAGCCTTGTTTAATTAACCTCTGTGCTCCTCTAAATTCTCATCTGGTCCGGACCTCTGGTCCGGGTCTGAGTCTCTCTCTCTCTCTCTCTCTCTCTCTCTCTCTCTCTCTCTCTCTCTCTCTCTCTTTCCCTACTTTAAACCTTCCTAATTGTAAATAAACTTCCATAAAAGCCATCCTGACTTGGGTCTATTTTAAATTTGGAATCGAGCTAATCAGATTCCTGGTGACTATACCGAGTCAAACTATATCTAGTTTCCCCTCTTACAGTTTGGCAACCACAAAGGGACTGCTCTTTGCACAATATCATGGGCCTGGCCTCTCCAACCCCAATGTTTTGCATCTTGAGAGGAAGTATACATGACCATTCATTCTATCTCAAAGAGCAAAGAATCACTATATTCTTTCTGGTAAGGTAGAGGACCTTATTATCTATCTACCCTGATTCTACACCCTCTAAACCCTTGGATCTGCCAGTGCAACACTAGAATTTTGCTTCTTCCCTGAAACTGATCTTTTTATATATGTAGTCTCCCCCTCCCCATTTTAAACAAGAGTTCTTGACTGTAGAATAGTCTCTCTTTTTCATTTGTATCCTACATATTTAGTACAATCATTTGTTTGTAATAAGTACTCATTCAATCATTGCTTTTTCATTAATTTATTCATGGAATATAGGTCACAACCAATCCACATCATCTCATTCTCTGTGACTTAAGATAGTGTGTATTGTGAGAAGCTCGGGTTTAATTAGTATTTTTTCTAATCATGGATGATTTGGAACATTTTCCCCCCACAAGGCTATGGATAGCTTGGATTTTTTTCTTTGAAAACTGCCTGTTCATATTCTTTGACAATTTAAGAGTTAGGGAATGACTTTTGGAGTGATAGAACTATCTTGGCCATTCCAACCTTCTCCACTAGCCAAAGTAGATATGTTAAATATGGATCACTTTCTTTTTTCATTCAATGTAAATAATCCTTGTTGAATGGAAAAAAGACAGCTTTGTAATAAGACCATTTCTCTCTCTAATCAAGTAAAATTGGCCTTCCAATGGAGGTTCCATCTTTAGGTAAATACTTTCATCTTGGGTTGTTATAGAACAGATATAATCTAGTTCTATAAAACCTGTATTTCCAATTTAAGGATATGGGTTCAAATTCCAACTGTGCCACTTACTAAAAGGTACAATTTAGCCTGACATTTACTAATTTGAAACTTCTTTGGTCCTCACTTATAAAATGAATGGATTAGATTAGCACTCTATCATTCCTTTGATCTCTAAATCTAAAATTCTTCTAAAGAGTACCTCTGGTCTTAATTTTCTCTCATGCCTACCATGCCATACAAACTCAACAATATTATAGTAGACTGTTTTCATAGGTGCTTTCCAGTTTACAAAGTGTTTTCTCTGTGGAGGAGGAGACAGTTTAAGTATTAGTGTCATCATTTTAAAGGTGAGGAAATTCAAACTCATAAATGTTAAGTGACTTTTCCTCTCCGACTACATTACTAATAATACCTAGTCATATTCCATTACATTTGAAAATGTTGTAGAAAGATGTTAAAGGCAATAGACATTTCTTTGGTGTTTTTAATCCATGAGGATTAAGTTGTGAAACCTACTTCCATGAGATAGGAATTTAGGAAGGAAATATTAAGCTCAGAATTACATAAGATGTAAGAATCAACTGGATTACTACAGGAGTAGGACATTTTAGAGACTAAGCCAGCAAGAGAGGGTAGACCTTGGCTCAGATAATCCTGATGATAGTAGAAAAAAGGGGATCAATAACTTTTTTTTTTATCCTGGGACTCCATTCTAGGAGCATAGGGCCACAACCAGTAGGCAATGGGTCGCTCAGGGTCACCCAGCTGGGAAGTGTCTGAGCCCGGACTTGAACCTAGGACCTTTTGTCTCTAGGCCTGGCTCTCAATCCACTGAGCTAGCCCAGCTGCCCCTACTTTAGGTTGCAATTTCTTTAGCAGATGTAGTTTTTACAGGGTGGGGTTGCTAGCCCCATGCCCAACCCTCCTCCTTTTTCATCCGGGCTAGGGACCTTCCTTAGCCCAGGAGTGGTAAGGGTGGGCGATAGGGGTCAAGTGACTTGCCCAAGGTCACACAGCTAGAAGTGTCCGAGGCTGGACTTGAACCTAGGACCTCCAGTCTCTAGGCCTGGCTCTCAATAATGGGATCATTATTTTGTAATAGGTTATTTCAGACTTTTTTTACTTCCTCCTAATTCACTAAGGAAGCATCTGCTTATTTCATGCAACTGAGCTGCTCTTAGATTCTGAAAAGAGTCAATTGGTCCAAAAGGAGGGGAAAAGGCTTGTGTTTGTTTTATTGTTTTCAAATTTCTGATCTCATAGGAAGATACTTCCCAAATAGCTAGAAGCTTTGGTTTTAACAAGGAAGATAAAAGAGAGTGTAGGCTAGTTACCAGGTATTAGATGATTGATGATGAAGTCTGTCTCAAAAAGAAAACAAAACAAGTTTTTAAGAAGCCAAACTGAAACTAGTTTTGAATATGGGGAACTATCACATGGGTTGACCTAAGCCTTCTGTAAGACAAATAACTACTAGGACTCCTTCATCTCCCTCCATTAATACCCATTAATTTCTCTTTGCTTCCATATCTAAAACATGGGAACATGGTCAAGGCCAATGATGGTCAACCTTTTGAGCTTGGTGTGACAAAATTCGCCAAAAAACCAAGCAAAACACAGGTGGTGTGTCACTTTGAGAAAAAAACCCATAATTTAATGACATTTACAGTTTAAATAACAAACATGTATAATTGTAATATATAACTATAATTAATCAAAATAGGTAAATTAATATAGGTAGAATTGTCGTCTATAGTGCACAGTGTCTACACTACACTACAGCAAATGTTTCATCCTCAGCATGCAGCCCCATACTTCTCTGTATGTGGCCACATGTGGCCGCAGGTCATCAAAAATGGCTACACGTGTCAGCTCTGACATGTGTATCATAGGTTTGTCATCACCAGTCTAAGCTAATTTTTCTCTAAAAGGCAACAAAATTGTTTCCAATATTTGACTGATCTATGGGATCAAGGGTCAAGCTGCAACTCGCTTGTTCCAACTTTCTGGAGGCTTCCTGGTTATCTAAGAGCCTATAAAGGTCCAACCAGGTTGTTAGAACCTTTCAGACTTTACAAATGTCCTAATAACACGTGGGTCCTACGTGACCAGATGTAGTTCCTTCTATAAGAAGACAAGTTGTATATTGGGGCACATATATATTCATACTAAGTTCTACTGTATCCTTATTGAATATCCTACAACATGCCTTTTGTCAACTGTTTAATGAACTATGAGTGCCTCTATTCCATCATTGAAGGGGTACTAAAAGGGTTAGGCTGTCTCCTAATAGGGTCAACAAAAAGGACACTAGTTGAGGAGTTAGAGGACCGGGGCTCAAATTATATGCTTTGTACCTGCTTCCTATGTGAGACTAGCTAATTTACTATATCTCTCTAAATTTCAGTTTCCTCATCTGAAAAATGAAGATTGACTAATGGTATCTGATATTCCTTTTGGCAAAATAACTATGATCAGATGATCCAGTCAATCAAAAAATATTTCTTTTGCTCCTCTGATTTTATGCACTATGGTAGACTCTGGGGATACAAATAAAAAAGTGAAATTGTCTTTGCTTTCAAGGAAACTATATTTTATCAGAGGAAACAGCATCTACAAAAAGATTCCAGATGATGTAGGGAGAAAGGGCCTACTAGCTGGTACCAGAAGATTTCTTAGAAGCCTAGTCTCTCCTTCAAAGTCTAGTTCTATTTTCACAATGCAGCATGACTTCTCAAATGTAGGTTTTCTCAACTACAAAGGAAAAGGACACACCAAAGCTCATCAGACAATTCATCACTAAATATATCCAACTAAATAAATCCGTGTCCACATGATGTGGGCACCCCAAATTTGTCTGACCTAATAGATACTTAGATTATATCTAGTTTTTGTGAAATGAATTGTTCTAGATGCAAATCTGTTTTATTACTTGGCGCTGATTGATTGTTTTCCTTTCTTAAGGTGATAGAATAATAGTTACATTGTTGGAAAAGAGAGACACTGCATGTGCTTGATTGACTTTGTTCCCTTTTGACATTAGGCCCAAAATGATGTTCTAAAAGGACTAGTGGATTTAGCACCAGAAGTTCTAAGATGGGTTTCAAAGCATGGCTTTGTTTCTTACCTTAGAGTAAGTGTTACTCTGGTGTTTTCTTAGAGAAGTCAAATAGATGACAAAGGCAAAAGTGGTCTGTTCTACTCCAACCATACCTGGAATGGACCTCAATGATGATGTAGTTCAACCGATACTTGAAAATAAATTTCCTCATCATTATTCTCAATAAGTGGTTATTATATTTAATCTTGAATTATTTCTCTGGCTGCCTGATATAGTGGAAATGGTATTGTATCCATTTCTGGGCATCAAAATACTGTCAAATTGTAGTAACTCCAGATGAAGACAAAAAGGGAACCAAAGAGTTTGGAGAGCACAATATACAAGGATCAGGTAAAGCATCTGGAAGAGTTTAACATGATGAGGAATAGATAGAGGAGACCTGATAACTTTATTCCAACATTTGAAGTGGTGTCCAGTGAAAGAAGTATTAAGCTTATTCTAATAGGACCAAGAGAAAAAATATTTTTTAAAAATCAGAAAAAGTAGCATGGATCTAGATTTGGCCTAGATATGGGGGTGTGGGTGTGAGTAATCTTCTGAAGAATTAGAACTGTCCACAAACAAAATGAATTGCTTCAGGGAGAAATTAATTCCTTGCCAGGATAATCTAATTGAAACTAGAGGGGATTACAGAAGTCATAAGCATCAACATATTCATTGTTAGACATGAGGAAATAGAGGCTGAGAAATGTTAAATTATTTGCCCAAGGTGTCAGAAATATTAAGTGTCAAAGCTGGGTTGTATAATTAGGCTCACTATCTCCAAATCTGACACCATTTCCATTATATCAGGCTGCCAGAGAAATAATTCAAGATTAGATAGAATGACCACTTATTGAGAATAATTATCAGGAGATTTTTTCTCAGATATAGATTGAACTACATCACCATTGAGGTCCATTCCAAGTCCCAGGCTAGGTTTCTACCACTCACATTTTGTAAGAGAGGGACAACCATACACAGAATATCTCTTGCAAAATTGTTGGGAAGATTAAATGAGAGTATAAAAGTGAAAGTGCTTCATAATTGTAAAATACTCTAGAAATATGAGCTATTATTTGACTTGCAAAGTTCTTTCATTGCTATTATCTTCCTTTATCTTCACAAATTCTCCGTGTTGGCTTTAGCAAGCTTAGAAAGTACGGATGAGTTATTGGTCTAGCAGAGGCCCAGAAAGTACCGGGCACCACCACTTTCCCCACATGAAAAAACTATTCAGCAATTTTATAGAATAAATAATGGCTCTTTTCATTCCCTCTTTAGATTCTTCAATTAGATGATTTTTTTAAAAAGTGCACAAGGAAAGTATATTTAATATGTTACCTGGACAAGGACATTCAGGAATGTTTATAGGTAAAATTACAACTTTGGGGACAGAGGCAGAATAATTGAAGTTATCAGATGTAATGATTGGAGTGTTAGCTTTTAAGTATGATCTACTATGTGTTAGGTACTGTGCTAAGTATTTTACAACTATTATCTCCTTTGTCCTTATAATGACCATTATTATCTCATTTGTCCTTATAATGACCATATTTTACAGATAGGAAAACTGAGGCAGGCAGATATTAAATGATTTATGCCACATACTAAGCATCTGAGGTCTGATTTGAACTTAGCTCTTTTGGACATGATGTTCTATCCACTTCACCACCCAAATTGAGATTACACATATGTGGAAAATCCTGTCTCATTGATTTGTCCTTCCCATGTTCCAGCAATAATAATAGCAGGCTCCAGTAAAATCCTCTTACAAATGAAAGGATAAACTCAAATTTTCGTAACACAATGATCATTCCACAATATTGCGGTTACTGTGTATAATATTCTCTAGGTTCTATTTGCATCATTCTGCATCAGTTCATGTAGTCTTCCAACTCTTTCTGAAATCATTCTGTTCGTTTCTTACAGAACAATTGTATTCCATCACTATCATATATCACAATTTGTTCAGCCATTCCACAATTGATGGACATCCCCTCAATTTCAACTCTCTGCCACCACAAAAAGGGCTACAATAAATTCTTCTGTAGAAGTAGATCCTTTACCCTCTTTTAAAAAATCTCTTTGAGATACAGTTTCCATCACTTTCTTAAGCCTAAATAAAAGGCAAAATAATTAATCAAGCCCCGATTTATAGCACTTATTAATTTCTGAGGTATAAATGCTCATGCAGAAAATTTAACAATCAGCCAGCTTGAGTTTGTCTGATATGGCTCTACCACACTTCTGGTTCAACCAAAATGCAAGAGTAAGATGTATTTCTGTTGTCCAATGTCTAGTTTTGCTAAGTCTTTGGAAACATCATTACCTGGCAATCAAGTGACAATTCTACTTATTTATATTTTCCTCAAGTTTCTTGGTTGAGACCTATAAGTTTTATAGTTAGAAAATCCATTCAAAGTGAACCTGGGTCCTTGGTAATATGAAAGAGGTTCTATCAAAAACCTAACAAATTAACTACGAAATATTGTATAATAAAGTGTCACATTTTGTAGCAAAGGCAATTAAAGAATATCAATATGTAATATGGTGTGTATTATACAGGAATAAAAATGAAAAAAAAAATCTGATGAGAATTCTGACAATATGGGAAGGAATCAATATGAAAGATATAACATTTGCCCCTGACATATAATATCTGAGTGATACTTACAAAGTCAATTAACTTGATTAAATTTCAATGTTCTCATCTGTAAATTGAGGATTTGGTTGCCTTCTCTATATCACAAGGTGGTGAGGATCAAATGAATGAATGTACACAGTGTGCTTATAAACCATAAAACACCAGAGAACCTAAGAATGAAGCTGAAGTCCTTCCTCTGACACATGATTATTTCTTGACTCTAAGAAAGTCATTTATACTCTTGGGGTCCCAAATCAAATCTTTAGGATTGTAAGCAGGAGTGAAGTTGCCAATCTGTGTTGGTAGAGGAAGTTTATTCTCTAAGAGTGCCCTTTACCAATAAAATCATGGAAATATTACCAAAACAAGATAAGATACTGCTATTTTTTTGTTGGTATGGAGAAGATTCTTGAATAATTTGGTGAACTGGTTCTTGAAGGATAGGTAGGCAGACTGACTAAGCAGAAAAGGAAAAAAATGGGTTTTCAAATAAGGAGGAATAGTATGACCTATTGCTCATTGGAAATGCAGTTTGGAATTGAGCTATTGCTTATTGCAGACTGCAGTTAGGAATAAGAATAATACTTATCCTAGTGACAGTAAGAAGATTGGATTAATTAGGCAATGGGGAGGTATCATATGCTCTTGAGAAGAGGAGAACAGAGTCAGCAAACTATAGGTCAGTAAGCTTGATTTTGATCTAGTTTACCTAGATATGAATCAGTCAGTCAATATACAGAAAGACCAAGGAATCAAGTTGGGGGACAGCCAAAACAAAGTCAAGGAGTTGAAAATATAAGATTATGCCTAAAGAAGAAAATGGCAAACCATTCTAGTATCTTTTCCAAAAAAAAAAAAATCCCAAAAGGAGTCAAGAAGAGTTGGGTATGACTGAAAAAAACAAAACCAACTAAACAAAACAAAATCATCTGTAAACCAATGTTTTTTCCTAAATATGAATACTTATGTGGGTCATAAATTTGGAGCTGGAAAGGACGTCAGAGGTAATTTAGTACACTACCATCAATTTACATGTGAGGAAAGTGTCTCTAAGATTTAATGGCTTGGACTTCCAGTTAAGATGGCAGCAGAGTAAGGAGCAGCTGCTCGATCTCTCCTAACCGAAGCATACAGGATTCCTCAAGGGGAAATAAAAACGAGCCCAGACAAATGAAGGAACCCCACAACAGGGCGTAGCATTGAAGGTACACAGAATCAGGGCATTTTCACGCTATAAAGGGGTGAAACAGCTCTCACTAAAACGCAAGTGGAAGAAGCCCCTCCCCCCACACACACCACACACCACACACACAGCGCCAAGGCCAACGCACAAGAGTTGAAAACAGAACTGGGGCAACCAGTAAATCACTAGCAGCCCCAGGGCTTATACCTATGTGCTGTAAGACGAGGGACCCCAAGTGGCTGGGGGGCACGCACGGACTTTCCCAAGCGTTTGTGTGGGTGAAGGCACTGCCTTGGGCCAGGACAAAGATCTCTAACCCAGGGACTTTCCCCAAGCATCTGCCTGGGTGAAGGCATCGCCAGAGGTGCAATTAAAGATCTCCAGCCCATGGACTTTCCCTAGCTTCTGCGTGGGTGAAGATAGTGCCCTAAGTGAGAATAAATATATCTAAAGCAGACACTTTCCCTAGTGTCTGTGTGGATGAAGGCAGTGCCCTAGGCTTGAATAAAGATCTCCAGCCCAGGCTTGGAACTTGAGTGAGGACCCGGAGCAGACAGGAGCACGGCTGTGGAAGCAGCTCCTGAGACTGCTGAAGGAGCCTCGGGCAGAGGGGCAGACCAGGGTCTACCAGGAGGCCTGACCCCAAGGACATGGAGACCTGAGCCCCTGGGAGCTTAGAAAGCACAGGCAGACCCTGAGTGTGAAGACAAAGCTGAAAGGGGGCGGGGCTAATGATGGCAAGCCAAGAACTCCAGGAGAAGAAAAAGATTGTCAAGAAAAAAATAAGGAACACTCGACAACTTTTACACAGAGAAAATCCAGACAACAGAGGAGGACAAACAAGTAATCATATCCAAACCTTACCAAAAAAATGAAAGCTGGTCACAAGCTATTGAAGAGTTCAAAAATGAGATGTTGAAGAAGATGGAAGAGATCTGGCAAGAAAATAACAGCTTAAAAGTCAGAATTTTGCAATTGGAAAGTGAGGCTCAGAAATCAAATGAATTGATAAGCAAATTGAACACCAGAAATGACCAGATTGAAAAGGAAAACCAAAAGATTATAGCTGAAAACCAAAAGATTATAGCTGAAAACCAGTCCTTAAAGGCTAAAATTGAAAAATTAGAACACAATGATCTCTCAAGACAACAAGAACAACTAAAACAAAGTCAAACAACTGATAAAATAGAAGGAAACATGAAATATCTTAATGAGAAAGTGACAGACCAAGAAAACCGGTCGAGAAGAGACAATTTGAGAATCATTGGTCTTCCTGAAAAGGCAGAAATTAATAGAAACTTGGACTCTCTATTTAAGAAATTATTCAGCAGAATTGCCCTGAAGTTCTACAACAAGAGGGCAATATAGACATTGAAAGGATCCTTAGAACACCCTCTACACTGGACAGAGAAAAGTCAACACCAAGGAATATAATAGCAAAATTTAAGAGCTTTCAAGTAAAAGAAAACATCTTACAAGAAGCCAGAAAGAGACAATTCAAATATCAAGGAACACCAATCAGGATCACACAGGATCTGGCAGCCTCCACACTAAAAGACCCCAAGGCTTGGAACACGATATTCAGAAAGGCAAGAGAGATGGGTCTTCAGCCACGGATCAACTACCCATCAAAACTGACTATATACTTCCAGGGGAAAGTATGGGCATTCAATAAAATTGAAGAATTCCAAGTTTTTGCACAAAAGAGACCAGGACTAAATGGAAAGTTTAATACCCAACAACAAAAATCAAGAGAAACATGAAAAGGTAAATAAGAAACAGAGGGAAAAGAAAGAATACTTATAATATTTTAAATTTGACTCTTTAAGGGCTTAAATAAGATCTAATTATCTGTATTACTATGTGGAGAAATGCTATGTATTATTCTTTGTAGTGAACTCTATTCACTATTACAATATCAACTATTATAGCAACCAGAAGAATAATTCATAGGGAGAGGATAGGATACTAAATGGTCTAAGATGACATTGGGGGTGGGAAAGAGAGGGAGAATAATAGGGAACACCAAGAAAAATCTGAGTAAATAATAAAAATAGGATATTCTATTACACACAAAGAGGACATGAGAAGGGGAGGAGATAAATACTATTATAAGAAGGAGACGAAGAGAGCATCAAGAGGGAATAATCAAACCTTACTCTCAGTGAAATCAACCCGGAGAGGGAAGAGTAGCTTTATTATCCATTCAGATAAAAACTCTATCTAACCCTACTGAGAAAGTCAGAAGGGACAAACCAAAGGGAGCAGGGGAGTGGGGAGGTCAAAAAAGGGAGGGAAAAAGAAGGGGGAGGGAATTCAATAGGCCTTTAAAAAAAAGAGGTGAATAACAAGGGAGGGGGCAGAAAGGGAAGTCAATCAAGGGAGGGGATAAGGGATAGCGGCTCAAAGCAAACCACTGGTTTAAAAGAAAATAGCTTAAGAAAAAGGGGTGGGTCTAGGGGAGGATACAAAAATGTCAGTGAATGCACAACTGATAATTGTAACTCTGAATGTGAATGGGATGAACTCGCTCATAAAACAGAAGCAAATAGCATAGTGGATCAGAAACCAAAATCCTACCATATGTTGTCCACAAGAAACACATATGAGGCGGGTAGACACACACATTTTTAAGATTAAGGGCTTGAGCAAAATCTTTTGGGCGTCAAATGAAAAAAGAAGGCAGGAGTGGCTATTATGATCTCTGACAAAGCCAAAGTAAAAATAGATATGATTAAAAAAGACAGGGAAGGTCATTACATCCTGATTAAAGGCAGTATAAACAATGAGGAAATAACACTGCTCAATAT
>NC_058131.1:173831101-173861641 GCF_016433145.1 Gracilinanus agilis | reverse complement strand
ACAAAATACAGCATCCATTCCTATTGAAAACATTGAAAAGTATAGGAATAGAAGGACCCTTCCTAAAAATAATAAACAGTATATATCTAAAACCATTAACAAGCTTCATATGCAATGGGGATAAATTAGAAGCCTTCCCAATAAAATCAGGAGTAAAACAAGGATGCCCATTATCACCTCTATTATTCAACGTAGTACTAGAAATGCTAGCAATAGCAATTAGAGAAGAAAAAGAAATTGAAGGTATCAAAAGAGGCAAGGAGGAGACTAAGCTATCACTCTTTGCAGATGATATGATGGTCTACTTAAAAAATCTAGAGAATCAACTAAGAAGCTGGTAGAAATAATCAACAACTTTAGCAAAGTTGCAGGATACAAAATAAATGCACAGAAATCATCAGCATTTCTATATATTTCCAACACATTAGAGCAGCAAGAGGTAGAAAGAGAAACACCATTTAAAATCACCCTAGACAATATAAAATATTTGGGAATCTATCTACCAAAACAAAACAGCAATTATAGGAAAACAACTACAAAACACTTTCCAAAAAAATAAAACTGGATCTCAACAATTGGAAAACCATTAATTGTTCATGGGTAGGACGAGCTAACATAATAAAAATGACCATTCTAACCAAATTAATTCATCTATTTAGTGCCATACCTATCAAATTACCAAAAAACTTTTTTACTGAATTAGGAAAAATTATAACAAAGTTCATTTGGAATAACAAAAGATCAAGAATATCAAGGGAAATAATGAAAAAAAATGTGAAGGAAGGGGGCCTAGCAGTACCAGACATTAAACTATACTATAAAGCAGCAGTCATCAAAACAATATGGTACTGGCTAAGAGATAGAAGGGAGGATCAGTGGATTAGACTTGGGGTAAATGACATCAGCAAGACAGTGTACGATAAACCCAAAGAGCCCAACTTTTGGGACATGAATCCACTATTTGACAGAAACTGCTAGGAAATTTGGAAAATAATATGGGAGAGATTCGGTCTAGATCAACATCTCACACCCTACACCAAGATAAATTCAGAATGGATGAATGACCTGAATATAAAGAGGGAAAGTATAAATAAGTTAAGTGAACACAAAATAGTATACCTGTCAGATCTCTGGGAAAGGAAAGATTTTTAAAACCAAGCAAGAGTTAGAGAAAATTACAAAATATAAATTAAATGGTTTTGATTATATTAAGCTAAAAAGCTTTTGTACAAAAAAAATAATGTAGTCAAAATGATAAGGGAAACAACAAATTGGGAAAAAATCTTTATAACAAAACACTCTGACAGGGGTCTAATTACTCAAATATACAAGGAGTTAAATCAATTGTATAAAAAATCAAGCCATTCCCCAATTGAAAAATGGGCAAGAGACATGAATAGGCAATTTTCAGGTAAAGAAATCAAAAGTATCAATAAGCACATAAGAAAGTGTTCTAAATCTCTAATAATTAGAGAAATGCAAATCAAAACAACTCTGAGGTATCACCTCACACCTAACAGATTGGCTAAAATGAAAGAAGGGGAGAGAATTGAATGCTGTAGGGGATGTGGCAAAATTGGGACATTAATGCATTGCTGGTGGAGTTGTGAACTGATCCAGCCATTCTGGCTGGCAATTTGGAACTATGCTCAAAGGGCTATAAAAGACTGCCTGCCCTTTGATCCAGCCATACCATTGCTGGGTTTGTACCCCAAAGAGATCATAGATAAACAGACTTGTACGAAAATATTTATAGCTGCACTTTTTGTGGTGGCAAAAAACTGGAAAGGGAGGGTTTGCCCTTCAATTGGGGAATGGCTAAACAAATTGTGGTATATGCTGGTGATGGAATACTATTGTGCTAAAAGGAATAATAAACTGGAGGAATTCTAGGTGAACTGGAAAGACCTCCAGGAACTGATGCAGAGCGAAAGGAGCAGAGCCAGAAGAACATTGTACACAGAGACTGACATACTATGGTAAAATCGAATGTAATGGACTTCTGTACCAGCAACAATGCAATGACTCAAGACAGCTCTGAGGTATTTATGGTAAAGAATGCTACCCACATCCAGAGGAAGATCTGCAGGAGAGGAAACATAGAAGATTAACAATTGCTTGAATGCATGGGTTGGGGTGGACATGATTGGGAATGTGGACTCCAAACTACCACAGCAATGCAACTAACAACAATTTGGAAATAGGCCCTGAACAAGGACATATGTTACAACCAGTGGAAATGAGGGTCAGGTATTGGTGGGGGGAGAGCGGGGTGGGGATGAAGGGGAAAGTAGGGGCATAAAGTATGTAAACAGGTCAAAAATGAATATTAATAAGTGTTTAAAAAAAGATTTAATGGCTTGCTCAAGGTCAAACCCATATAACTGGTGGATCTGGTTATATAACTCAGATTCTCTGACTGATTTTGAGGCATAAGAAGACTTTAGTGAGGAATATTCATACATATTACTGCTAAATGGATTGCTACCATGCTCTAGAATATTTTCATGTCTACATATCTTTTCTTGCCAATTATGCCATAAGCTCCTTGTGGGTAGAGAGTGGCCTTATGGTGCCCAGCACACTACTGGGCATTTGATTGATGAAGTGAAAATAAGGCAAGCCTCCAAAACAGCTGGTAGGCTTTGCTATTGTGTCTCATGGCAAAGGAAGACAAACAAGTAAAACCTCATTGATCCAGTGCTTAGTAGTATTCACAGTACAATTAGAGGATCATAGAGATTTAGAGTTTAAAGAGACTTGATGGAACATCTAATCCAACCTCTTTCCTCCATTTATAGTTTAGGAAGGAAACAAAAGCCCAGAGATATGACATGATTTTACCAATATCTCCCAGGTATTAGATATTCATGACAGAACCAGAGTTTGAAGTCACTTTTTGACCCCAAATCCAATTCTAAAAAAAACAATAATAACTTACTATAGATTTTCTGCTAAAATGATATTATTGACAATGATTTTTAGGCATGATTAAATATTTCAAAGAGAAGGGCAGGATTTGTTTGTGACAGAAGTGAGACAGAAATTCAGGACAGACCAGAAGAGTTCTTTCAATATTGAAGAGGTAGAATAGAAGATATCAGGAAAAGAATGCTATCAGCATAATGGGTTGGTTTCTACTGCTGTCATTTTTATTTTTTAAAAAAAATTCTACTAAGTAACATGGATTTAAAGCTTGTAAGTTTTACAAATGATTTCTTTTGTTTTTAAACCTGGTATAGGGTTAAGTGTGAGGCAAAATAGACTTCCTTCTTGCCTAAAAGATATTTTATGTCTCTTCATAGGTAAGACATGCTCTCAAAATCTTCCTAGCCTTTTAAAAATATCCCAGGTTCCCTTTTCTTCCCGGTAAATGAAAAGCATTCTCCATCTACAAAACAAGAGAAAATGATCCTCGTCTATTCTTGTTTCCCTTCACCCCTCCCTAAATTTTGTCTCTCCTATCCCTCCTCCTGTGACTTCAGTTCTTTACATAGAAGGACAATCAATAGTTATTTTTAGGTCTTTAACACACCAGGAGATTGGTAATTAACCATGGCGATGTCTCTGAGAAGGGACTGTTTCTATTGTATATGAGGATGATATTTGCAGGAGGATTTTTTTCCTCCTAAAGCAAATGTTTATTAGCTCATTGCAGACTTTAATTCCTGACAGCCATGTACAAAGGTCATGATCAACTCTCTCTCCATAAATTCTCTTTCTGTCTGATGCTTACTCGTTCTGGATTGCTAGCAAATTTGACTAGGAAGTCAGAGAATGAAGAGTAGGTGACAAAAGGTTCCACATAACTTCATTGTCCCTTGGGAAGAAGAGGAAAAGTGGTGGGGGGAGAGAAAAATAAAGATAAAACAAGAAAAGAGCTGGTAGCTGTTAATTCTGTTCGTAGAGATGAAGAAATAAGGGAATGTTGTGACCAATTTTGAGGGAATAAAAAAGAAGGGGCCCCATTTGCAAACTAGCTGAACTTGCTCCATTTCAAATGATTCATTTTAAATGAACAAAGATGATGATCCTATGTTTAGCAAGTATCAAATGAAAAAGAAGTAAGATGATTCCTTTTGTTCAAGCCTGTCTGTAGATAACACCTCTTTTCTTTTCCTTTGATAGGATAGCAGAGTAAAAAGGGAACTGGAAGCAGTCAGATCACCTGTGTTGAAATTTTAGCTCTGTTGCTTTCTACCAAATGATTTTGGGTGAGTCAATTAACCTCAATTAGTCAATTAGTCAATAGCCATTAATAGGTATGATACCTACTATGTGCTAGGCATTATGCCAAAGTTCTGGAGATACAAACATAGACAAAAGGTAGTTCCTGCTCTGATGGAGGTCACAGTCTAATTAGGGAGACAATATGCAGACAACTAGTACAAACAAACATTATACAAAATAAATTAGAGTTAATCAATAGACAGAAGACACTAGAATTAAAGAGAATTAAGAAAGGCTACCTAAAGAAGGTGAGATGTTAGCTAGGATTTAAAGTAAGATCTGAGACAATGAGGAGAGAGAGCATTCCAAAAAATGATAGAAAGTCAAAGAAAATGTCCAGAGCTGAGCGATAGAGTGTTTTATTCTGGGAACAGCAAAGAGACATGTATAATTGGATTAAAAAGTGTTGGGAAGAAGGTATAAGATATGACTAGAATTATGGTGAGGAAAGGGGAGATAGTTTATAAAGTGCCAAAAGGGGATTTTTGTATTTGATTCTGGAAATCATAGCAAATCATTGTAGTTTTTTGAGCAAGGGAATAACATTTTGATAATAGCTTTAGGAAAATATTTTGGTGGATGAATAACATAGATTTGAATAGACTGAGACTTATGGAAGGAAGCCCCACCATCAACAGACCAAAGTTAAAGTGATGAGGACCTGTACCAAGGTGGTGGCAGTGTTGGAGGAGAGAAGCAGGTGTATTTGCGAGATGTTACAAAGGTGAAATCTGGAAAATCCAGTTCATATTCAAAGTAAGTGTGAGAAAAGAGTTAAGAATGAATACAAGATTGCAACTCTGGGTGATAGACAGAAATTGGAGGAAGAAGAACTTTATTTTTTTTAATTTTTATTTTAGCTATAAGTATTTTATTTTTTTATTTTAAAAATTTTATTTTGAATATTTTCCCATAGTTACATGTTTCATGTTCTTTCCCTCTCTCCCAAGCCCCCTTTAGCCGATGCACAATTCCACTGGGTTTTACATGTATCATTGATTAAGACTTAATTCCACGTTATTGATAGTTGGACTAGAGTTATCGTTTAGCATCTACATCCCCCCAATAATATCCCCATCAGCCCATGTGTTCAAGCAGTTGTTTTTCTTCTGTGTTTCTCCTCCCACAGTTCTTCCTCTGAATGTCGCTAGTTTTCTTTCTCATAAGTCCCTCAGCATTGCTCTGGATCTTTGCATTGTTGCTAGTTTGCATTGTTCGATTGTATCACAGTGCATCAGTCTCTGTATACAACGTTCTTCTCTATTTGCTCCTTTCACTCTGCACCAATTCCTGGAGGTCATTCCAGTTCACATGGAATTCCTCCAATTCATTATTCCTTTGAGCACAACAGTATTCCATCCCCCAATTGAAGGACATTCCCTCATTTTCCAATTTTTTATCACCGCAAAGAGCATGGCTATAAATATTTTTGTACGAGTCTTTTTCCTTATTATCTCTTTGGAGTATAAACCAAGCAGTGCTATGGCTGGATCAAAAGGCAGGTGGTCTTTTAAGCATAGTTCTTTTGAGCATAGTTCCAAATTGCCATCCAGAATGGTTGGATCAGTTCACAACTCCACCAGAAATGCATTAATGTCCCAATTTTGCCACATCCCCTCCAACATTCATTACTCTCCCCTGCTGTCATTTTAGCCAGTCTGCTAGGTGTGAGGTGATACCTCAGAGTTGTTTTGATTTGCATTTCTCTAATTATTAGAGATTCAGAGCATATTTTCATGTACATATTGATAGTTTTGATTTATTTATCTGAAAATTGCTTATTCAGGTCCCTTGCCCATTTATCTATTGGGGGATGGCTTGATTTTTTATACAATTGATTTAGCTCCTTGTATATTTGAGTAATTAGACCTTTGTTTTGTTATAAAGATTTATTTCCCGATTTGTTACTTCCCTTCTAATTTTGGTAGCATTGGTTTTGTCTATACAAAAACTTTTTAGTTTAATGTAGTCAAAAGTACACAACAGCAGTAAAGAAGAACTTTAAAAAGAAAGTTATGATTTGGAAATATTGTTCGAGATTCCAAGAGTACCTCATAGGGTGATAGGTTGGTGAAGTGGATAAAACCTACGATCCAACAACAGAAAACTCATCTTCCCAAGTTCAAATATGGCCTGAGATACTTACTAGCCATGTGACCCTGGGCAAGTCAATTAACCATCTTTGCCTCAGTTTTCTCATCTGGAAAATGAGCTGAAAAGAGAAATGGCACTCTGGTATCTTTGCTAAGAAAATCTCAAATGGGGTCACAAAGAGTCAGACATGACTAAAATGACTCAAGCACAACAACATTGTACATTATGTTGAAAATTATCTTCATTAGATAGCCAGTGATATAAATCTGAAGCTCAGAGAGTGATGAGACTCTATGTCTTAATACTAGAGTAATTTATATAGCTGAGATAGTTGAATATATGGGAGCAAAGAGATCACCAAGAAAGGAAAATATAGAGAAAGCCATGATAAACCTTGTAATAAACTTACACAAGGGGTTGAATGGAGGGAGGGATGATGATATAAACTGAGAAGGAACAGTGAGACAGGTAGGAGAATCAGTGCAGTCACAAATACACGAAGAGGAGAGACTATGAAGAGAATGGGGTAGTTAATATGTTTTAGAAAAGTAGAAAAAGATGAGGCACATTGTATTGACAAGAAAAGGATCAGAAAGAATAGTTTTAACTTAATGTGCAAGTAGTTACTAGCTTGCAAGGAGTTGGAAAGTAAGATGAGGACTTGTAGATATTGGATATGTAATCATTAAGTGTTGCTGTACTCTTTCCAGTACCTCATCCAACAAGAGAGGCAGAAGTACAATCCTAAACATGCATATTTCTTCCCATCAGGATTTGGTGACTTGGGACACGAATTTTTCCTCTAATCTCACCTCTTCTTTGTTACATCCCTTGACCTTCACTGCAAAATGGGTTGGAAAGGAATATAACCTGTTAGCCACACCTGAGATGAGAGTGATCAGGAGGACTGATTTGCTTAGTTACAAGGGGAAAAAAGCCCAGGCTTCAAAAATTCTACCTTGTAGGAGAATTATGAAATTATTAATAGAAATGGAAAATCACTATCACTTATTTCAACCTTAGGTCAAAATTAAAACACATGAGTTGAAGTCATTCCAGCTATTTATACTCTGTGAGCTCAATTCCTAAAGCTTCTACCACACATATAGTTGCCAGTGACTAAGGGCGAATGCAGAGAGAGAATTGGAATTGACCTGCTACTGAAACAATATAAAGGGGCTAAACTTAGATTTAAATATCCAACTGAAAGGTTGGAGATGGAAAAGAGGAGAAGAAATACTTCATAGAGATCCCTCATAAAGGGACAGTTCAACTCATTCACAGAAGTATTCTAGTATGGTCAGAAGCTATCATGGACAGACTCATTATAGCTAAGGATATCTAATCTTTGCTTTTTATTTTTTTAAACTTATCTTGCTTTTTATAATCAATACTACACATTGGTTTCAAAGTAGAAGAGTCGTAAGGGCTAGTCAATGGGGTTAAGTGACTGGCCCAGGGTCACACAGCTAGGAAGTATTTGAGGCCAGGACATCCCATCTCTATGCACTGAGCCACCTAGCTGCCCCTAATAGTTTCTATTCTTTCATAACCTCCTTGGGAACCAGAGAAGGGAAGATACTGGTTTCTGCTGTTGTTCAGCTGCTTAGGTAATTTGCCCTTTTTTTCCCCCCAGATTCAGGCCCACCTGTTTTATTGTGCTTTCCTTCCTCGTATTTCACAGATCTTATGTATTTGACAATTTGAAGGTTAATGGCAACCCTGCTTCAAGCAAGTCTATGGGCACCATTTTTCCAACAGCATGTGTTCACATTCTCTATGTCACATTTTGGTTATTCTTCCAGAATTTCAGACTTTTTCATGATTATTATATCTGTTATGATGATCTGTGATCTGCGATGTTACTATTATTATTATTTTGGGGTGCCATGAACTGTACCCATATAAAACAGTGAATGTAATTGATAAACATTGTATATGTTCTGACTGCTTCACAGATAGACCATTCCCCATATCTCTCCCTTTTCTCCTTGGGTCCTTCTATTCCCTGAGACACAATAATATCAAAATTACGACAATCAGTAACCCTACAATGGCCTCTAAGTGTTCTAGGGAAAGGAAGAGCCAATCAATGCCACAACCTTTATTGTTTTCTTATTTTAAGAAATTGCCACAACCGCCTCTGCCTTCAGCAACCATCACCTTGATCAGTGAGCAGCCATCAATATGAAGGCAAGATGCTATACCAGCAAAAAGATTATGACTCACTGAAGTCTCAAATGATGGCTGATATTTTTTAACAATTTTTACTTAAGATATATATGTTTATATATACATACATACATATATATGAATATATTGACAATACTACTGGATTTTTAATAGACTATAATAGAATATAAATATGTTTATTTGTACTGGAAAACAAAAAATTCAGGTGACTTACTTTACAGCATTATTTACTTTATTGTGGTGGTCTGGAACTGAACCAGCAATTTCTCTAAAACATAAGAGAAGAAAAATTATGCCTGCCTTCCTGTATTAAATATACTTTCATCCTTATTCAATCCATTTACCCAACACTATCATTTCAAAAAACTTTGTGGGCATGTCACTAACTCCACCCTAATTCAACTCATGATTTTCCTTCAAATTTCAAACTATATTTCCTAATCAGATATGTATTTAGTCCCTGGAGACTTACCTTAACTGTGGAGATATGTAAGAATGTTACAGATGTAGGGAATTCTTCTAGGAGTTTGGCCATGTAAGGAGAGGAAAGATACGGAGGATGAAAGCTTGTGGGAAAATTAAGGCTTTGGCTTTGTTTTGTTTTTTAGATAAAAGAGAACCCAGAGATGCTAAAGGTAATGGAGAATGAATCATCAGAGAGATGAAGGTAGACAGAAGCTGGTGGAAGATATACCAGGGTTTGTAATTGAAGGTCCAAATATAGAGCTTAGCTTCAGTAAAAAGAAGGGATTTCACATATAGGAGCAAAAGAGGAGAGAAAAAGAATATTCCAAAAAGGTTTTGGCATATATGAAGATGCCAGGACATTAGCACATTGTGAATATCTGATACCTGATATGGGAAACAGAATATGGAATAAAAGATAATAAGATTGGGATCAATCAAGCTAGATTCCTGTCATGTGCTTATAATGAACAACTTATTATGGTGGTGGGTTAACTATTTTTAATAAAACACTTATAAAAAGAACACATATTATAGAGTATATGGGAGAAGGGAAAAATGGGAAGTGGAGGCTTGTAGCTATAATCCTCACAATATGAGAATATTAAGGGGTTCAGTTATAGGAACAAAAAAAAACAATTTTGAGCTCCAGCCTTGACAAGATCTGTAGACAGAATGACAATATTAATATGTTAGAGAAAAATCCAATGCCCAGCACGGTGTTTCTGTCGGGTGAGTCCAGAGGGTGACCTCATTCCTCTCTCCAAGAAGTTAAAACTATCAGCAGGGTTTAGGGTCATTAATTTTTCCCACCTATCTATCTCATAATTAGTGGATCTGCTTCATAGGTATACAATCCATGGGAAGAAGATGCCAGGACATTAGCACATTGTGAACATCTGACCCATGATTTGGGGAAATGATGAAAAATTAATGGGTGCAGATGTGCTTATCCCATGGTGGACAGATGTTCACTTTACACACCATTTAGAATTCCCTGCCGTGGCTGACTACAGGATGATAAATAAAATGGCTAAATGATATGAGGATCAGCAAAAGTACAAGGAAAACATAGCATGCTCCAAAGCTGGCTCATGCCATTCTTTATAGTAGAGACACTATATAGGATATTTTGGCTCAGTCTGTGCAGTTACAGCACCCTAACACTTTGAAATGCCACACTTCATGTCAAAATTTCTACAAGAGACACTTTCATTTCTCTGCCAAAAGTAACAGGTGGATTTGTTAAGTTTAGGTTTAAATCAAGTGCTCTTTGGACATTTTCTATTTCTTTTGATCAAGAGAATTTCTATGTTTATCTTAGATTTTATTCACACTGACCAAGACATTCATTTCCTACTTCCAGAATAACTTATGGGTTAAAAACAAAATTGGATGCTTCAGTCAATTAATAGATATTTACTAAGCATTCGGCACTGTTCTAGCCACTGTGCATATAAGTAAGCAAAATGAAACAACTGTTTTTCACAATGCATTTATAATCTAATAGGGGAGACAACAAATAGATGTGAAATATACACAATATAAAGACAGAGTCAATAAACATAATAATATAAAAAGTAGTTGAATACAAAGTTTTTGGGAAGAGATGGGCATTAGCAGATGGTAATAGGATCAGAGAAGGCTGGATGATAGAGCTACATCTTGAAGGGAACAAAGGTATAGAGGATATGGAGTGTCTTGTGTTTGAAACAAAGAGGACAGTCTAATTGGATCTCCAAGTATAGAATGATGAGTGATATTTAATGACTGTGGAATGAAAGTTTGAGACAAAAGCATTAAGGTCTTCATAAACTAAGCAGAGAAGTTTATCTCAAAGCAGGAAGAGTCGGAGAGTAAATGACTTAAAATGTAAAAACAAACAACTTAGCATTTCAAAAAGAAGAAAATTCGATTAAAAAATCTATAGCACAAGCAGAGAAATTAACAAAACATGCAAAAAATTAGAAGGATTAGTACTTAAACATGAAACAGAATCCAAAGGGGACTAAATTTCTGGTATGGAAAGTTGTTAAGCCCTTTCCAGAGCAACTCATTTACCTTTGGTGTATACCTTTCACCCAACTCTCACTTGTGGCTCCAAGAAGGTATAGCATTTGCACTGTCCACACCCCAGGAAAATTATCTCGGTAGATATGTTAAACTAGGATGAGGGTAACTGAGAGGACTCAGACCTATCAATGAGTTAGGGAGATGTTTACCCAAGCATGTGAAAACTTCCCTGTAGAATGGGTGTATGAGAACAATTTGTTCCAGTGGCCAAGAAGGCAGGTGAAGCAAACACTTTAGAATATCTAGAGCCTTGTCCAACATGGAAGATGCCAAGGTCATCCACTGCATTGTGGACCATTAACAGTCATCCTGACTTTTGTTGTCTGAGACTAACAACTTTGTGTAACAATGCCTTACCTAAATCCAATTCACGCACAAGACAAGAAATAACCAAGTGATGTCATTGGTCCTCTTCAAAAATGAAATGAAATAATAATAACAGATGAATATATATGCATATGTGTGTGTGTATAATATTGTTTAAAAGAAAACTGAGAGTCACTGGAGTTGATTGAATTGGGGAGCAACGAATTAGCAGTGTGTAGGATGGGGTGAAATAGGGAGAGATGTATTACCAATGGGATCACTTATGAGGTTGCTTTAATAATCTAGATAAGGAGTGATGACGATTTGAATTAAGGTGGTAGCTATGTGAGTCGAGAGGAGTTAGACGCAAGAGATGTGATAAAGATAAAATGGCAATATTGGACGATTGATTCGATTTATGGGGTAAAAGCGAATGTTAAGACCAGGATGATGCTGTGATTAGAAACTGAAAGCTGATTGCTTCAAGAGGAATAGGAAAGTCCGGAATTGGGGAAGGTTTAGGGACAAAGATAGCAAGTTCCATTTTATGTATTCTTTTTTTTTTAAACCCTTACTTTCCATCTTAGAATCAATGTGTATTGATTCTAAGGCAATTTTATGTATTCTTTAACCTTATGATATTTCCAGGACATAAAGTTTGAAATATCTAATAGGTAACTGGTGATGTGGGAGGGAAATTCAGAGACTAGAGCTGTGTGTGTGTGTGTGTGTGTGTGTGTGTATAACTATCATCACTATATGATGATCCCAATATAAGTGTGTGTATCTGTGAGTGTGTGTGTGTGTGTGTGTATCATATAGACATGATAGTTAAACCTATGTGAACTGATGAGTTTATCAAAGAAAAGAATATATTGGGGAAAGAGAACCCAGGATAGAACTTTGAGGAACTTTCGAGGTTAGGAAGCATGATCTTGAGCATGAGTGGTCAGACAGGTTGCAGAAGAACCATGAGACAAAAAGCCAGAAGGGAAAGAGTATTCAGGAGGAGAAAATAGTTAAAAGTGTTAAATGTATCAGTTAGTTGAGGATAAGAGAAAAAAATCCTATCAGATTTCATAATTAAGAGATCACTGGCAATTTGGAGACAACAGTTTCAGTTGAACGATCAGGTTGGAAGCCAAGTTGTAAAGAGCTTTCAATTAGAGGAAAAAGGCAGCTAGGTTAGGCACCTTTTAGTGAGTGTGGTTAAGAAAGGAAAGAGAGGTATAATATGATTGTGTGAAGGAATAAGAGGATCTGGAGAAGATTTTTAAATATTAGGGATATCTGGGCACATTTGAAGGCAATACAGAAGAAATCAGTTGATAGGGAGAGATTGAAGATTAAAGAACTGAGCTTAGGGGAGGAGGTGATTGAAAATGTAACCTGTTAGAGGGCATGGGAGAGGATTAAATCATGCGCATATATACAGAAGTTGGTCTTCAGGAGGTAGAAGGGCTATCTCTTTGTCAGTGACAGGAGAAAAAGAGAGTGAGAAGATGTCAAGGAATTGTGTGATAAAATGAAGGAGAGAAGAAGGAGCACATGTCAAATGGCCTCACTTTTTCAAGTAAAAAGACAGTCTTTAGTTTAATGAGAAGGGATAAGAGGCATAGAGGACTTGAAGAGAGAAATGGAAGTTTGGAATGAATTCTGTGTCTAGTGAGACAGGGAAGCAATTAGGTGCAGTGAAAGTTTAGTTGAGATAGCATGAATTTCTAATATATTCAGGCAGCCCAATTTTGAGATGTCTTTAGCTTTGCTTATGTGCTTGTGACTAGAAGTGAAAGAACTATGAATGTATCTCCTTTCCAAAATAATGAAAAGGGATATTAAAGTAAGTCTTAAGATTAAAGGGTTTGTTCATTGATAGATGTTCATTTGAGTGACCATTAAAATTATAGAATCATTAAATCTTACAGTTGTAAGGAACTACAGAGGTCAAATAGTCTAATCTTTAATTGTAGTATGAAACTCCTCTATAAGGTTGGAGGTAATATATTCTAGTAAAACATACACTACATTTGAAGTTCAGAAACTGTGCTGTTTCTAAAGTATTGGACAAGTCATTTAACATCATTGAACCTTGATTTTCCTAGGCATAAAATGACAGTGTTTATCTAGATGATTATTAAGATTCTTTCCATATATATATCCAAGGACATTAACAAGTAGTTCAACACCTCTTTTACAGTCTTATGTCACATTATTGCCCCTTATTCACTTTATATTCTAGTCAAACTGGCCTGCTTTCTGTATCCCAGAAATGCTGAGGTATATGATACTTTGGAGTTGTTTTGATTTGAGTTTCTCTAATGAAAAAGATTTGTTGCATTATTTCATATGGCTGTTAATTTTCATTTAAAAAATTCTTTGTTTATGTATTCTTGACCATTTACCTATTAGGGAAAGAATTTTAATTTTTTTTTACACTTCTGTTAGTTACTTTTATAACTTGGATAAAAGAACCTTATCAGAAATTTGATGCAAAAAAAATTCCCGAGTCCAGTATTTCACTGATTATCTTTGTTGCATTAATTTTATCTACACAAAAGTTTTTCAATGTCATGCAGTACAAATTATCTACTTTAATTTAACCAAGTTGAACTCTTTATTGATCACTACTTTCCTTTCAAAGAGATCACAAGCTATCATCTTAACAATGAAGTATAGAAATTTGCTGGAAATCAAAATCAAGCACACTGGTCTATAAAATGTGATTTTTTTTCCCTTTTAAAAATTTGAACATTTCCTCATCTACCTATCTGTGGCAGCTATCCCATTTTTACAATCACATCAGCTGGTTCTTTTCATAGCACAGCTTATATTAAATCCAGGGCTGATTTCTTGAACTCCCAGGCTAGATAGAACCTAAAGGGTTTTTTTTGTTGTTGTTGTTTGCTTGTTCGTTAGTTTTTGGTGGTTATCTATTATAATCCCTTTTATTTCATAGATAAGGAAACTGAGGATCAAAAAAGTTTATTAATTTGCTAAAGATCACACAAGTAAAAACCGTGATTTTGCCTGAAACAAGATATAAGTCAGAATTCAAGGGAAAAACAGAACAAAGGTAAATACTGAGTTTTGTCAAAATACAGAGGAAAGGTGGTCATGGTCATTGTTCAATATAGGTTGAAAATGGAGTAGAATAGAGTTATTATAGAGTAGGTCAGGAGAATCATTATGGAGAGAACGTCACTGGACATTGAAAATGTCTTATACAGAATCCAACCAACATAACATTACTTAATGCTTTCCATGTCCACTTTTCTTTTTTACTTCATTCCAAACCTGAAGCCAGTTATCTCTTCACTCTAAATGAGAATACAAGGAAAAGTCAATGGAAGGATTGGAGAAAAGAAAAATTTTCCTTTTTCTCCAAATTTAATAATTCTTTTCTTCAGAAACCTTGCTGTATAATAGGAAAATAATTCAATTTGAATTTAGAAGACATAGAATCAAATTCTAACTTGACTTATGTGATATTGCATAAGTCACTGCCTGTCTCTGAGCCTCAGTGCCCTATGGATAAATAGAGATTGGCCTAAATGAACTCTAAGTTTAATTTTGAATCTAGGGTGATATGATTTTGTGAAAAGAAATTACTGTCAAAATAAAAATGTACATAATCATTTCAGAATCACAAATAAACCCAATATGGAAGGGCCAAAAACTTTGGTCAGATACATTTGCTCAGTTTTAGTAACACTGTCTAATTTAAAGGATGCATCACTCTTCTTTTTATTTCATTTCATTTTATTTTATTTTAATTGACTTATTTTTTAAAAATGTTTGTCAATGTTTACATGATTCATTTTCTTTCCCTCCTGTCTTTCCTACTATCTCCCAGAGCCTATTTCCATATTATTCATTTTTGCTACAGAGCAATTTTTTGAGGCCTAAACCCTAAATCACATTCGCATATATGCATGTGATAAATGATGTCATATGTTCTTCTTTTGAATTTCTACTCCAATAGTTCTTTCTCTCATTGTGGATAGCATTCTTTCTCATAAGTCCTTCAGGAGTGTCCTGGCTTGCTGCAATACATTGGATTATTCTATAATGTTTTATTTTCTGTGTACAATCTTCTCCTGGTTCTGCTCATTTCACTCTGCATCAGTTCATTGAGATTCTCCCGTTTCATATGGAAAGCTTCCAGATCATCAATCATTACAGCACAATAGTATTCCATCACCATCATATACCACAAGTTGTTCGGCCACTCCTAATCGATGTACATTCCCTCATTTTCCAATTTTTTGCCACCACAAAGAAAGTGGCAATGAATATTTTTGTATAAGTATTTTTCCTTATTTTCTCTTTGGAGTACAAACCCAGCAATGATATGGCTGGATCAAAGGGTTATGCATTCTTTTAAAACCCTTTACTCATAATTCTAAAACTTTGCATTAACTCATTACAACTCCACCAGCAATGCATTGGTTTCCTGATTTTGCCACATCTCTTCCAAAATTTATTATTTTCCTTTACTGTCATATTGGCCAATCTGCTAGGTGTGAGGTGGTATCTCAAAGTTATTTTGATCTACATTTCTCTAATTATGAGAGATTTAGAAGTATTTATCATGTGCTTACTGATAGCTTTGATTTCTTAATCTGAAAAAATGCTTATTCATGTCTTTTGACCATTTGTCAATTGGGGAATGGCTTGACATTTTGTACAATTGACTTAGCTCCTTATAAATTTGAGAAATGAGACCTTTGTCGGAGGTTTTTGTTGTAATTTTTTCTCCCCGAATTAGTTGTTACCCTTCTAATTTGGTTGCATTGGTTTTGTTTGTACAGAAACCTTTTAATTTAATGTAATAAAAATTATTCATTTTATATTTTGTAGTGTTCTCTATCTCCTGTTTGGTCTTAAATTCCTTCCTTTCACATAGATCTGAGAGGTATACTATTCTATATTCACCTAATTTGTTTATGATTTCCCTTTTTATATTTAAGTCATTTAGCTATTCTGAGTTAATTCTAAGCCTAATAACAGCTAGATCTCTCTCCTTCACATTTTTTCCATTATTTCCCTTGATATTCTTAATCATTTGTTCTTCAAGATGAACTTTGTAATAATTTATTCTAATTCTATAAAAAGTGTTTTGGTAGTTTGATAGGTATAGCACTGAAAATGTAAATTAATTTATGTAGCATTGCCATTTTTATCATGTTAGCTCATCCTACCCATGAGAAATTTATGTTTTTACAATTGTTTAGATCTAGTTTTATTTGTGCAAAGAGTATTTTGTAGTTATGTTCATATAATTCCTGAATTTGTCTTGGCAAGTAGATTCCCATGTATTTTATCTTGTATAGGGTAATTTTAAATGGAGTTTCTCTTTTTAACTCTTGCTGCTGGGTTTTGTTGGAAAGATATATGAATGCTGATAATTTATATGGGTTTATTTTGTACTCTGCAACTTTGCTAAAGTTATTGATTATTTCCACTAGATTTTTAGATGATTTTCAGGAATTCTCTAGGTATACCATCATCTCAATTGCAAAGAGTAATGGATTTAGTTTCCTCATTGCCTTATTTTATCCTTTCAATTTATTTTTCTTCTCTAATGGCTACCATTAGCATTTCTAGTGCAATACTAAATAGTAATGGTGACAATGGGCATCCCTGATTGACTTATTATTTTATTGGGAAGTCATCTAACTTATCCACATTAAAGATGGTATTTGCTAGTGGTTTAAATAAATATTGTTTATTATATTGAGGAAAAGCCCTTTTATTCCTATACTTTCTAGTGTTCTCAAAATAAGAAATGGTGTTGTATTTTGTCAAAGGCTTTTTTTGCATCTATTGAGATAATCATGTGATTTCTGTTCGTTTTAACCAACCAGTTTTCAAAAATCAGATTATTTAATTTCCAATTAATTTTTGATTTGCCTCTCCATGTACCTATACTAGTTATCATTTTTATTGCATTATGATCTGAAAAAAGTTGCATTTATTATTTCAGCTTTTCTGCATTTCTTTGTAATGTTTTTATGCCCTAGTATATGGTCAGTCTTTGTGAATGTACCATGTGCTGTTGAAAGGAAGGTGTATTTTTTGTCCCTATTTATTGTTCATGTTTCTATTAACTCTAGTTTTTCTAAGATTTCCTTCACATCTCCTACTTCTTTTTTATATATTTTTGGTTTGATTTATCTAGATATGATAGAGGAAAGTTCAGGTCTCCAACTAGTATAGTTTTACTATCTATTTCCTTTTTAAACTCCAATAGTTTTTCCTTTGAAAATCTGAATGCTATATATACCATTTGTATATGTATATGTATATGTATATGTATACTATTTTATGCATACATGTGGAACACTGATATTTCTTCATTATCTACACTGCCTTTTATCAGGATATAATTGCCTTCCTTATCTCTTTTAATCAGATCTATTTTTACCTTGGCTTGGTCAGAGACAATGATTGTGACTTCTGACTTCTTTTTCTTGGGTCAATGCCCAATAAATTCTGTTCCAGCTTCCTACCTTTACCCTGGTAGGTAAAAATATGGTAGGATTTTGGTTTTTAATCCACTTCTATATGCTTCTGTTTTATGAGTGAATTTATCCTATTCACATTCAGAGTTATGATTGCCAACTGCGTATTTCCCATCATAATAATTTGTTCTTTCACTATTTCCTTATACAATGGTGTTTTGCTTTTAATCAGTCCCCTTTCCCTCCCCCTTATTTTACTTTCTTCCTACCCCTACCCTTCTTCCCCTCCTATTTCTCTTTAAGGTCTATTAATTGCACCCCCCCAAAATTTTTCCCTCTTTTTTGACGTTCCCACTCTAGGAACTTCTGGGTTAAGATGGTGGCTGAGTAGAAGCTAGGCGACTTTCTCTCCTTACCAATCGATAAAGTGTACCTCCAAAGGCCAAAAAAAAGAAGGTACCCCACAATAGGGTGCAGTATCAAATGTATGTGGGATTTGGGCACTTCCACGCTGTAAGAGGGAGAAATAGCTCTCATCAAAACGGGAGCAGATCAACCCACCCCCACCCCATCCACAGTACCCAAGTCAAAGGCTGAGCTCCAGAGTTAGAGTGAGCAGCGGCACAAAATCTAGCCACTTGGCAGCTAGCTGGCACTACTAGGAGCTTGCCCCTGGAAGCGGCAAGACCTGAGATCCCAGGTGGCTGGAATACTCAGACCTTGGACACAGGAATGGGGCTGAGAGAGGCAGCAGCAGGGCCCAGCTTGCTCAGACTCAGGGGAAAATCTCAGGTGGAGGAGCAAGCGTGGGCCAAGTTCTGGGCTCTGGGCAACTGGTTATAACCACAGGGGCTTCATCCTGAAAACAACTAGACCAGAGACCCCAGGAGGCTGGAAAACTCAGACCTTGGACGCAGGAATAGGGTTGAGAGAGGGAGCAGCAGTGCCCAGAGTGCTCAGACTCTGGAAAATCTCAGGTGGAGAAGCAAGCTTGGCAAAGTTCTGGGCTCTGGGCAGCTGGCTAGGAACATGGAGGCTTGACCCTGAAAACAGTTAGACCAGAGATCCCAGGAGGGTCCCCAGAGAAGCCAGGAAACTCACAGAGTAGCCTCAGGCAAAAAACTGCTCCCTAACTCCATACAAAGAGAATCAGATTGCCTTACTCAGACTTCTGGCAGATAAAGCACAATGATGCCAAGCAAGGCCCAATAAATAAACAAGAAGACCAAGAAAAAAGCTCTAACTTGGCTTCCAGGTTGAGATGGCGGCAGAGTAAAAAACAGCTGCTTGACCTCTCCTAACCCACACATATAGGACTCCTCAAGAAGACATAAAAACAAATCCAGACGAACGAAGGGACCCCACAACAGGGCGCAGGATTGAAGGTATGCGGAATCGGGCATTTCCATGCTATAAAGGGATGAAACAGCTCTCACTAAAACGCGAGCTGAGCAACCCCCCCACACACACACCTCATCCTCATAAAAGACAGTATAGATAATGAGGAAATAATAGTACTCAACAGGCATGCACCAAAAACTATAGAATCCAAATTCCTAAAGGACAAACTGGCAGAGCTCAAGAAGGAAATAGATAGCAAAACCATACTAGTGGGAGATCTAAATATTCCTCTTTCAGATCTAAATACATCAAACCAAAAAATAAATAAGAAAGAAATGAGAGGTGATGAAATCCTAGAAAACTTAGATTTAATAGATATGTGGAGGAAAATAAATAGGGACAAAAAGGAATACACCTTCTTTTCAGCTGAACATGGTACATTCACAAAAACTGACCATGTAATAGGCATAGAAACATTGCAAACAAATGCAAAAGAGCAGAAATAATAAAGAAATAATAAATGTAACCTTCTCAGATGATAATGCAAATAAAATAATAATTAGTAGGGGCACATGGACAATCAAATCAAAAACTAATTGGAAATTAAATGGTATGATTCTCTGAAACCAGTTAGTTAAAGAAGTAATCATAGAAGCAATCAATAATTTCAATGAAGAGAATGACAATGATGAAACCTCCTACCCAAACTCTGTGGGATGCAGCTAAGGCAGTTCTCAGAGGGAAATTTATGTCCTTGAATGCATATATTAACAAATTAGAGAGGGCAAAGATCAATAAACTGGGCATGCAAATTAAAAAAAAAACTAGAAAGGGAACAAATTAAAACTCTCCAGCTAAATACCAAATTAGAGATTATAAAAATTAAAGGAGAAATGAATAAAATGAAAAGCAGAAGAACTATTAAATTAATAAATAAGACTAGAAGCTGGTATTTTGAAAAAACAAACAAAATTGACAAAGTACTGGTCAATCTAATTTTAAAAAGGAAAGAAGAAAACCAAATTATCAGTATCAAAGATGAAAAGGGAGACTTCACCTCTAATGAAGAGGAAATCAAGGCATTCATTAAAAATGATTTTGCTGGGGACAGCTGGGTAGCTCAGTGGATTGAGAGCCAGGCCTAGAGACGGGAGGTCCTAGGTTCAAATCTGGCCTCAGACACTTCCTAGCTGTGTGACCCTGGGCAAGTCACTTGGCCCCCATTGCCTTCCCTTACCACTCTTCTGCCTTGGAGCCAATACACAGTATTGACTCCAAGACGGAAGGTAAGGGTTTTAAAAAAAATGATTTTGCTCAATTATATGGCAATAAATATAGCAATCTAGGTGAGATGGATGAATATTTACAAAAATATAAATTGCCTAAATTAACAATAGAAGAAATAGAATACTTAAATAATCCCATATCAGAAAAAGAAATTGAACAAGCCATCAAAGCACTCCCTAAGAAAAATTCCCCAGGACCAAATGGATTCACAAGTGAATTCTATCAAACCTTCAAAGAACAACTAATTCCAAACTATACAAACTATTTGAAATAATAAGCAAAGAAGGAGTTCTACCAAACTCCTTTAATGATACAAATATGGTACTGATCCCAAAGCCAGGTAGATCAAAAACAGAGAAAGAAAACTAGAGACCAATCTCCTTAATGAACATAGATGCAAAAATCTTAAACAGAATACTAGCAAAGAGACTCTAGCAAGTGATCACAAGGGTTATTCATTAAACTATACTATAAAGCCGTGGTCATCAAAACGATATGGTACTGGCTAAAAGACAGAAGGGAGGATCAGTGGAATAGACTTCGGATAAGTGACGTCAGCAAGACAGTATATGATAAACCCAAGGAGCCCAATTTTGGGGACAAAAATTCAATATTTGACAAAAACTGTTGGAAAAATTTCAAAACAATATGGGAGAGAATAGGTTTAGATCAACATCTCACACACTACACCAAGATAAATTCAGAATGGGTCAATGATTTGAATATAAAGAAGGAAACTATAAGAAAATTAGGTGAACATAGAATAGTATACCTGTCAGATCTATGAAAAAGGGAAATTTTTAAAACCAAGCAAGAGTTGGAAAAAATAGCAAAATGTAAAATTAATAATTTTGATTATATTAATTTAAAAGTTTTTGTACAAACAAAAACAATACAACCAAAATCAGAAGGGAAACAACAAACTGGGCAAAAAATCTTCATTAAAAATGACTCTGACAGAGGTCTATTTACTCAAATATACAAGGAGCTAAATTAATTATATAAAAAATAAAGCCATTCCCTAATTGATAAATGGGCAAGGGACATGAAAAGGCAATTTTCAAATAAATAAATGCAAAGTATCTATAAGCACATGAGAAAGTGTTCTAAATCCCTAATAATTGGAGAAATGCAAATCAAAACAACTCTGAGGTACTACTTCACACCTAGAAGATTGGATAAAATGATAGCAGGGGAGAGTAATGAATTTTGGAGTGGATGTGGCCAATTTGGGACATTAATACATTGCTGGTGGAGTTGCAAACTGATCCAACCATTCTGGAAGGCAATTTGGAACTATGCCCAAAGAGCTCTTAAAGACTGCCTGTCCTTCAATCCAGCTATAACATTGCTGGGGTTGTACCCTAAAGAAATCATAGATAAACAGACTTGTACAAAAATATTTATAGCTGCGCTTTTTGTGGTGGCAAAAAACTGGAAAACGAAGGTATGCCCTTCAATTGGGGAATGGCTGAACAAATTATGGTATATGCTGGTGATGGAATACTACTGTGCTAAAAGGAATAATAAACTGGAGGAATTCCATGTGAACTGGAAAGACCTCCAGTAATTGATGCAGAGTGAAAGGAGCAGTGCCAGAAGAACATTGTATACAGAGACTGATATACTGTGGTAAAATCGAATGTAATGTACTTCTGTACTGGCAGCAATCCAATGACCCAGGACAATTCTGAGGGATTTATGGAAAGGAACACTACCCACATTCAGAGGAAGAACTGCAGGAGTGGAAACACAGAAGTAAAAGAACTGCTTTAAGACATGGGTTGATGCGGACATGGTTGGGGATGTAGACACTAAATGACCACACCAATGCAACTATCAATAATATGTAAATCAGTCTTGACTGATCATATATGTTAAAACTAAGGGAAATGAGCATTGGATATTGGGAGGGTGATTCAAGGGGGGGTGAATGGGAAAGTAAAAGCAGGAATTATGTAACCATGGAAAATTTTTTGTGAAAAAATAAAATATTTATATCTTAAAAAAATAATTTCCATCCAAATATTATAAAAAATATTTCAAATGTCAAATAAATAAATAAATAGATGTATTACCCAGTCGAATTGTTTGTCAGCTCTGGGAGTGGGGAGGGAAGCAAGGAGGGAGAGAATATGAATCCTGCAACCCTGGGAAAATATTTAAAAATAAATTAATTATTTAAGATAGAAAATAAAATAAAATCCCTAAAAAAAAAAAAAAAGAAACATTCCCGCTCTACTCACCACTTATTTATTCCCTATCAACTTGCCTATAGGGTAAGATAGAATTCTATACTTTGTCATTTGGAATGGCTGTAAGCCCTGGGAGTTATAGAATTCTATACTGTGTCTTTTGGAATGGTTGGAAGTCCTGGAAGACTACAACTCCCAGGACTCTCTCTTCTACAACTTCCCCTGTGAAAAAGGGAAGAGACAAGAAGTTACCATAAAAGCAAGCCCTGAACTCCCAAAGAGTAGATTGTCTTTGAGAAGATTGTCCAAAGAGACTGTCTCCTGGAGATAGTCTTCTTACTATGGAGAGTCTTCAAGGGAGCTTTGCTGGAGACTGTGGCTTGGATTGTGGGCTTGGAGCTCAGCTTCAACTAAGACTCTGACTCCTGGACTACTTTTTTTGGTGAGTGAAAGGATGACTCCTTTCCTAGTTTCCTAAGAGTCTAGCTTCCATCTTGGAGTAGGCTATAGGGTTACTCACCACTAGCCTTCTTGGTTGAGAGCTAATTAATCTCTGCCTGAATTAAGTAGACTTGGAGTAAACATTTAGGTTGATAGCATAGATAACGTCTCTAACCTCTTCACATTTCTCTATTTTTTCATTTCCATTTCGTAAATATTTGTAAATAAATTTCTTACTTGAGATATAATAAATAATGGAGACCACATAAATTATTCTCCAATCATTAATTTTAATTTTTACACTATGAATATTTCTTCTATAAACTATGATGATGACCACAATTTTTAGGAGTTACAGATATAATTCTTCCCTACAAGAATACAATTAATTTGACCTTACTGAAGCCCTTAAAAATTTTCCCCTCCATCTTGTTTATCTTTTTATGGTTCTCTTGAATTTTGTATTTGCATATCAAATTTTCCATTTGTTTCTGGTCTTTTCTTTAGTAATGCTTGGTAATCTTCTATTTTGTTAAATGCCCATACTTTCTCCTGAAAGGATATAGTCAATTTTGTTAGGTAGGTGATTCTTGGTTGTAGACCCGATTCTCTTGTCTTCCTGAATATCATATTATTAGCCTTGTGATCCTTTAGTGTGGAAGCAACTAGATCCTCTGTAATCCTGACTGGGGCTCCTGGATATCTGAATTATCTCTTTCTGGTAGCTTGCAGTATTTTTGCCTTGACCTTGAAGCTCTTGAATTTTGCTATAACATTCCTGGGGGTTGTTTTTTGGGAATTTAATATAGGAGGCAATCTGTGGATTCTTTCAATATCTATTTTGGCCTCTTGTTCGAGAATATCTTAGATAATTTCATGTAATATGATGTCAAGCTTTTTGTTGTTGTTATTCTAGACTCACAGGAAGAACAATAATCCTCAAATTGTCTCTCCTGGATCTGTTTTCCAGGTCAGTTGTATTTTCATTGAGATATTTCAGGTTTCCTTCTATTTTTTCATTGTTTTCGCTTTGCTTAATTCTTGCTGTATATTCAGATCATTAGCTTCTACTTGCCCAATTCTAGCTTTTAAAGAGTAATTTTAGCTATGATCTTTTGATTTTCCTTTTTTGTTTGGTCTGTCTTGGTTTTAATGGCTTCCAGTAGGTCAATTCTGGTCTCCAATTTGCTTATTACTGCATTTTATTTCTGTGCCTCTTATCACTCTTTTCTTTTAATAATTGGCACACTTTGGGGGGAATTATATATTGAAAGGTTTGTTGGGAAGTGTTTGCTCTATCAAATCAAAATTTCTCAGTACATTTAAATGACTAGACTTAGCCCTTAGAGGAGAACTTTACCTGTAATGAGATAATGGAATGAGCTGCCTTGGGATATAGTATGTTCCTCATCTAAGGAACAGAGATGGATGATTTCTTGTTATGGATGATATAGAGGGGATTCCTGCTCAAATCAGGTTGAACTAGAAATCCTAGGAGTTCACTTTTGATTCTAAGAGTTGTATTTCTGTGAGCAATTGACTTTTGGATCACAGACTAGTCTGTTTCTTTAAAGGTGAGAGAAGGGCAAGGGAATGGGAAATCCTCCTCTCAATAGAAACATAAACTAGGCACCCATGTGTTGACTGGGGCCCCTTTAGCTAGCTGCTGATCATTAGGAACCACCCAGTCTGCTCCTTCCTGCTTGAGAAATTTGCTGTCTGTTCTCAGCTTCTTCCCCCTTCTATTATGCTTGTCCGATGTGGCACTTATACTTTAATGCCTTATAGATAAAATGGTCTCTGTCAGTCTGCACTTCTCATGCCTAGAGAAAGTTTTACTGCTTCATAAAATCCTGTAATGCCCCAGTGTTTAAAAAAGATCTATCACTCTATCAGTGAGTCTTTATGGTCTCTGTGTACATTCTTTGCAATGCAAGGTTGGTTCCTGGAGCAAAAAAGGAACAGAGATAAATGGATTGGTGTGTGCTAATGAATGTCAAGAATTCAGCTCAATTCATACTGAAGGTGTTATTAAATAGCTAAAGCAAATTGTAGAATTTCTCATATAGAATGATATTAAGAACCATGAAGGGAGAAGGAATACAAGATTAGAAAATGGTAGAAAGAAGATAGATGTTTTAGACAGTGGTTACAGGGGAAGAAGGGAGGGAGGGGAGAGAAAGAGAGAGAGAGAGAGACTGACTGACTGACTGACTGACTGTTGTGTTTTTAAGAAGAAAGGCAGCATGGCTTAATGTATGATGAGATAATCTTAGTGGATTAAGAGATAGGGAATACTGGGTTCAAGTCCTACCTCTGATATATATTGTATCTGTGACCTTGGACCAAATCAATTATATCATGCAATCTCTCAGTATTCTAGAGATAGTAGAGGACATTTTCTCACCAGAAGTTCTCTCTACCAGTCAAATTCCAAGTCTGGATCAAATCAAATGAACAACCCCCCCCCCACCTCCCCACACACATACACACATGTTCATTGTTGCCATATATGCTGAATTCAGGAAATGGATAAGGGATGGTGAGAGTGGCCATGGTATTTATAGAATCTAGGACTGCTTTCTGATTCAGGAGATTTTTATTATATCTATCCTTTGGCCATCTTCATGGCATCTCTCTCTCTCTCTCTCTCTCTCTCTCTCTCTCTCTGTTTCTCTCTCTCTATCTCATTCATCTTCACAGCATATCTCTGTCTCTCTTTGTTTCTCTGTAACTCTTTCTCTATGTCTCTCTGTATCTATCTCCATCTCTCTACATACATAGTTATACACTCATAAATATATATATATGTATATATATACATATATATGTGTGTGTACATATATGTGATTTCCCACTCTAACATCTTACCAATGATTCTGCGCATGTACATGGGTGTCTGTGCTTTCCTCTAATGCATGTCCAGGTACATTGGGAGAAGATTTGAGATGTTTTTAATATTAACTCTCCTCTTTGGCACTGATGAATGACTGATCGATCCCTTCTTAGAAGGCCTACAGTCAATCAGGCAGCTGCCAATCCTCTCCCCTGTGGCAAGGCAAATCAGGAAAGCTCTCCCTCTTTTCTAGTGGGTGGGTATGACCTGACAAATTGGTGATTGGTATTCAGACCAGATTGAATACAATAGCACTCTCCAGTGGAAGCCCATGTTCTCTTATTTCAAAAGTTTTCAGGAGATATTGGAGCATCTGTTTTGCAACGCAGCAAAATTTTTTGCATTAGGGTTGGAAAGCATTTACTAAGTAGTTTATTTATGCTCTGTGCTTTGATAACAGCTATGATGAATAAACATAGAGCAATAGTAACAAAAAACGGGAGCTGATGCAAGGACATTTTATCATTAATTTAAAGTAAATAATGTAAACACTTAATGCAGAAAGCTAGAAAGCAGAAGTCTGGCACTTCCTCTATTATCTTGCCTTAAAACACTGTCATGCATCTTTCCACTCAATAAAAGACTCATATAGGTATATCTCTGAATTGGATGAAGAGAAAAGACTTGATGATGAATAAGACTAGGTATCTGCCTTCAAGGAGTTTATAATCCTGTTTATGAGAAAACTTCAATAATGACGTTAAAATGATGATAACTTATAGTTCTATAAAATAGTATCTTTGTGAATAGCTTTTATATAGGATTATAAAGAGCTAGAAGAAACCTAAGAGTGTATCTGGTCCAAACAATTCCCTGTACAGATTAGCAAACTGAGTCCAAGTGATCAGGGATTGGATCAGAAATATACATCTTGCTCTAGCTACTAGACATTAGCTTGCCAATGAAACTAAAGTGAGGGCTTGAGGTTGGGCACCTATTCTTTTCTTTATCCATCTTCCCATGGCTTCCATTCTTGTCTACCTGTGTTACTCTTTGTTTTTGTCACTCAAAAAAACACACTTCTATATTGGTCAGTATTGTAAGAGCACATTCATACAAAATCAAAGCCCCAAAATAAAACCATAAATACACTCATGTGAAAGACAACTCCAAAAGTCCTTTCTCTGGAGGTGGATAGCATTCCCTGTCATAAATCTTTGAGGATTGTCCCAGATCATTGCATTGCTGAGAGTAGCCAATTTTTCACAGTTGATCAGCATACAAGATTGCTATTTTTTCGTACAATGTTCTCCTGGTTCTGCTCATTTCACTCTGCATAAGTACCTGCAGATATTTCCAGCCTTTTCTGAAATCATCATGCTTATCATTTCTTATAGCATGAGAGTATTCCATAACAATGTATCACAATTTGTTCAGCTATTTCCCAGTTGTTGGACATCTCCTCAGTTTCCAATTCTTTGCCACTCTGAAAAGAGCTGCTTTAAACATTTTTGTACTAATAGGTCCTTTTGGCTTTTTCATTATCTTTGTGGGATGCAAATCTAGTAGTGGTATTACCAGATCAAAGAGTTTTGACCTTTCTTAGTGTCTTCAGCACATGGTAGGCCCTTAAGAAATTATTGTGACTTACTGACTTTTCCCTAACTATTCTTTCACCTTATACAATAACACTATTCTTAATTGTTCATTTGTCCTCCATTCCCTCTAACCCGAGCTCCCACCTAGGATATCATCTCCAAACTGACTATACTTGTCTTCCTTCTGTTACTTGATTTCTTGGTGAACAAATTTCAAATAATAATAATTTGACCCCTTTTCTAGCTGACAAACATGACTTACTAAACCCCAGTGTTTATTAGATTACTATTGTCATCTGACTCCTCTCATCCTATTCATGTTTTTCTTTTTTTAAAAAAAATTCCCCAATTACATGAATATGTCATTTTTAATAATAATTTTCATATATTTTGTGATCTATGTTTCTTTCCTCCCTTTCTCCTTCCTGTACCCCTCCCTGAGATGACAGGTAATATGATACAGGTTATACATTTGCTATCATTCAATACATTTCCCATGTTCATCATGTGCAAAAAAAAGTTCATAAAGGTAATAAAGTGAAAAAGAATATGCTTCAGCCAGCATTCAGATTCCTTCAATTCCTTCTATGGCAGTAGATAATTTTTTTCTTTCCTCAATCCCTTGGATTTGTCTTAGATTCTTGCACTGCTGATAATAATTAAGTCATTTGTAGCTGATCATTGCACATTGTTGCTGTTAGTTTGTAAAATGTTCTCTTGGTTCTGCTCACTTCACTTTGTTATCACTTCATACATCTTTCCAGTAGGTCCTTTTCTCCTATCTTTAATCTTTTGGGGATACAGTCCTACTTGTAGTATTTCTGGATCATAGGGCATACATAAATTTATGATCTTTTGGGCATGGTTCCAAATTATTCTTCAGAAGGGCTGTATCTGCGCACGGCCTTATCAACAATGTATTAGGGTCCCAATTCCACCAAATCCACTCCAGCATTTCTAATTTTCCCCTTTTTTGTCATTTTCATCAATTGGATAGGTATGAGATGGTATTTCAATTTTTTAATTTGCATTTATCTAATTAATAGTGATTTGGAGTGGTTTTATTATGTGATTAAAGATAGTTTTAATTTCATCTGAGAACTGCCTGTTCATATTCTTTGACTATTTATCAATTGGAGATATCCATATGGTTCTTAATGAAGCCAGAGAAAATAACAAAAATTTTCTAGACTGGGTTCAATTCTTTTATAACTCCCTAATGAATTTATTTTTGTTGTTACCGCAGAGAATCAGCCAAAAATTTTCATCCCTCCTCATCATCCCTCATTCCTTTTTCTATTATTTGATGTCTTACCACTCTTTCGAGACTAATGTCCATGAGAAAATAATCTACATTTCTCTTTTTAGTTACTTCTAAGCCCTCTGAAATATAGGTTCCAGCTTTACTATTTAACTGAAATTGCCTTCTTCAAAGTTACCAATTTTTTCTTAATTGCCAAGTTTAATGACATTTTCTCAATCTTCATCTGCAGACTTTGATCTTCTTTGAGATACTCTTTCTGCTCTGTTTTTTATGACACTATTCTCTCTTGACTCTCTTCCATGCTTGACCACTTCTCATTCTACTTTGCTAAACTTTTATTCATCTTATGCCTAGTAGCTGTGGATGTCCTCCAAGCTCCTACTCTAAGCACATTTAGTCCTGAAGTGCAATATTCTATAGAACATATTCAATAGGTGATCCACCAGTCTTTACTTAAACATCTCTGGCAAAAGAGGAAACTACTGGGCATAAAAGTAGACCATTCGTTTTTTCCGGGTTAAGATGGCGGCAGAGTAAGAAGCAGCTCTTAACCTCTCCTGACCGAAACACACAAAACTCCTCAAGGGGACATAAAAACAAGTCCAGATGAATGGAGGAACCCCCACAACAGGGCACAGCGTGGAAGGTACGTGGAATCGAGGCATTTCCATGCTATAAAGGGGTGAAACAGCCCTCACGAAATTGCAGGCTGAGCAACCACCCCAGCCCCACCCCCTCCACACACATCTACAGCTCCGAAGCCAGCTAAAAAGAAATAGAGCAAGTTTGGGGCACCCATCAAGTCATCGGCAGCTCCGGGACCTGTTCCTGAGAGCAGCAAGACTTAGGACCCCATTAAACCAAAAAACGCAGGCAAAATCTGAGCACGAGAGCAGGACGCAGGGCGCAGGGCGCAGGCTGAGCAGAGCGCAAGCATTGCGGAAGCATGGGTAGAGCCAGACACAGCCAGGAACTAAAGCCTAAGTGGGGAACCACTGTGGACGGGTATACGACTGTGGAAGCAGCACCCTGAGACTTGTAAAGAAACCTCCAGCAGAGGATCAAGCAAGGGGGCCCACCAGGGGGCTTGACCTTGGAAAAAAACAGAACTCAGACCTCAGGAGCCAATAGATCGTGGACAGACACTGAGCACGAGGATAAATCTGAGAAGCTGCTGCGCTAAAGATGGCTACTCAGTCTCAGGAAGTTCAGAAGAGAAAGAATAATAACAAGAAAAAGAAGTCTTTAACACTTGACAGCTATTACACAGAGAAAATCCAGACAACCAAGCAAACAGAGGAAGAGAACAAACAAGCATCCGGACCCTCCTCAAATAAGGAAAACTCCTCACAAGCTATGGAAGAGTTCAAAACTGAGATTTTGAGGAAAATGGAAGAGATCTGGAAAGAAAATAACAGTTTAAAAGGTAGAATCTTGCAATTGGAAAGTGAGGCTCAGAAATCAAATGAACTGATAAGCAAATTGAACACCAGAAATGACCAGATTGAAAAGGAAAACCAAAAGATTATAGCCGAAAACCAGTCCCTAAAGGCTAGAATCAAACAATAAGAAGCTAATGATCTCTGAAGACAACAAAGAACAAATAAAACAAAGTCAAAAGACTGAAAAAATAGAAGGAAATATGAAATATCTCAATGAGAGAGTGACAGACCAAGAAAACTGGTCTAGAAGAGACAACTTGAGAATAATTGGTCTTCCAGAAAAACCAGAAATTAATAGAAACCTGGACTCC
>NC_058131.1:173753978-173826101 GCF_016433145.1 Gracilinanus agilis | reverse complement strand
GGGGAGAGTAATGAATGTTGGAGGGGATGTGGCAAAATTGGGACATTAATGCATTGCTGGTGGAGCTGTGAACTGATCCAGCCATTCTGGCTGGCAATTTGGAATCATGCTCAAAGGGCTATAAAAGAATGCCTGCCCTTTGATCCAGCCATACCATTGCTGGGTTTGTACCCCAAAGAGATCATAGATAAACAGACTTGTACGAAAATATTTATAGCTGCGCTTTTTGTGGTGGCAACAAATTGGAAAAGGATGGTATATCCTTCAATTGGGGAATGGCTGAACAAACTGTGGTATATGCGGGTGATCGAATATTATTGTGCTAAAAGGAATAATAAACTGGAGAAGTTCCAGGCGAACTGGAGAGACCTCCGGGAACTGATGCAGAGCGAAAGGAGCAGAGCCAGAAGAACTCTATACACAGAGACTGATATACTGTGGTAAAATTGAATGTAATGGACCTCTGTTCCAGCAGCAATACAATGACCCAGGACAATTCTGAGGGATTTATGGTAAAGAAAGCTACCCACATTCAGAGGAAGGACTGCAGGAGAGGAAACATATAAGAAAAACAACTGCTTGAACGCATGGGTCGGGGTCGACATGATTGAGGGTGTGGACTCAAAACTACCACACCAATGCAACTACCAACAATTTGGAAATTGGTCTTGTTCAAGGACACATGACAAAACTAGTGGAAATGCGCATCAGCCATGGGTGGGGGGGGTTGCGGGGAGGGTTGAAGGGGAAAGGTGGAGCATGAATCATGTAACCATGTTAAAAATGAATATTAATAAATGTTAAAAAAAAAGTAGACCATTCCTGTTTTGTTTTGTTTTGTCTTTAGCTGGCCTCTTTTCAGAACTTTTCCTACATCAGCTCTATCTAAAGTCTATACAACTTATGCCAATTATTACTAAATTTCATGTTTTTTGTTCAAGAAAAACAAATCAAAACAAGTCCTTCTTGCAAGCTTCTAAATACTTGAAGATTATAAGTCTTATTCACTCCTAATTAAACATGAGAATTTCCTTAAACTGATTCCTACATTGACTTTTCTTTATTTTCCTCATCATCCCAATCACCTTCTTCATCAGTGACTTTAGAATAGGTTAGAGAATTGAATGTTATGTCAAATATGCAAGATGGTGATTCATCCCAACTAAACAGTCTGTGTCTTGGAAACTAGTTCTCCTTCCCTGCGAGTTGTAACACTTCTCTCAGTTTAGAAACCTTCTATATATCTCAAGCTATATCCCATAGGCATCTTAAAATCAAGATGTTAAAAATTGTATTTATTATTTTTCTCCTAAATCCTCTCCTCTTCTAATCTTCTATGCTTCCAGTCACCTATACTTACCATCTGTCATACTTATTTAATAACTCACTCTCTCAACCCCTTTCTATGCATCTAATCTTTTCTCAGTGCTAGGTATTTTACCTCTTCAAAACCTCATATATGTTTCCTTCTCTTCTCAAAATATGCCACCATCCTGGTACAAAACCCATCACATCACAGCCAAGATCTTCTGTTTGGCTTCATTGCTTCCAGTATCTCTCCCATTCTGATCCATTTTCCATTCAACTACCAAAAGCATCTTACTAAAGCATAGATCTAATCTCGTTACACTTTCTTCAATAAACACAAGGGACTCTATTATCTTTGAGATCAAATAGAAAATCCTCTGTTTAGCTCTGAAAATCCTTTATAAACTGGTCCTTTCCATTCTTTTTTTTTAAACATTTATTAATATTCGTTTTTAACATGGTTACATGATTCATGCTCCAACTTTCCCCTTTACCCCCTGCAATCCCTCCCCACTCATGGCTGATGCATATTTCCACTGGTTTTAACATGTGTCATTGATCAAGACCTATTTCCAAATTGTTGATAGTTGCATTGGTGTGGTAGTTTCGAGTCTACATCCCCAATCATGTCCACCTCAACCCATGAATTCAAGTAGTTGTTTTTCTTATATGTTTCCTCTCCTACAGTCCTTCCTCTGAATGTGGGTAGCTTTCTTTACCATAATGATTGCCTTAATTTCCCCTTCACTAGAGGTGATGTCTCCCTTTTCATCTTTGATATTGTCAATTTGGTTTTCTTCTTTCATTTTTTATTAGATTGACCAGTACTTTGTCTATTTTATCTGTTTTTTCAAAGTACCAGCTTCTAGTCTTATTTATTAATTCAATAGTTCTTTTACTTTCAATTTTATTAATTTCTCCCTTAATTTTTAGTATTTCTAATTTAGTTTTCATCTGAGGGTTTTAATTTGTTCGCTTTCTAATTTTTTGAGTTGCATGCCCAATTCATTGATCTCTGCCCTCCTTAATTTGTTAATATATGCACTCAAGGATATAAATTTCCCCCTGAGTACTGCCTTGGCTACCTCCCACAGAGTTTGTTAGGATGTCTCATCATTGTCATTCTATTCAATGAAATTGTTGATTGTTTCTATGATTTCTCCTTTGACTAATTGGTTTTGGAAAATCATATTATTTAATTTCCTATTTGTTTTTGATTTTCCTGTCCAGGTGCCCTTACTAATTATTATTTTTATTGCATTATGATCTGACAAGGTTACATTTATTATTTCTGCTCTTTTGCATTTGTTTGCAATGGTTCTATGCCCTATAGCATGGTCAATCTTTGTGAATTTGCCATGTGCAGCTGAAAAGAAGGTGTATTCCTTCTTGTCCCTATTTATTTTTCTCCACATATCAATTAAATCTAATTTTTCTAGTACTTCATTCACCTCTCTTACCTCTTTCTTATTTATTTTTCGGTTTGATTTATCTAGATCTGAAAGAGTAATATTTAGATCTCCCACTAGTATGGTTTTACTATCTATTTCCTTCTTGAGCTCTGCCAGTTTCTCCTTTATGAATTTGGATGCTATGCCACTTGGTGCATATATATTGAGCAGTGTTATTTCCTCATTGTTTATACTGCCTTTAATCAGGATGTAATGACCTTCCCTGTCTTTTTTAATCATATCTATTTTTACTTTGGCTTTGTCAGAAATCATAATAGCCACTCCTGCCTTCTTTTTCTCATTTGACACCCAAAAGATTTTGCTCAAACCCTGAACCTTAAACTTGTGTATGTCCACCCGTCTCATATGTGTTTCTTGTAGACAACATATGGTAGGATTTTGGTTTCTAATCCACTCTGCTATTTGCTTCCGTTTTATGGGTGAGTTCATCCCATTCACATTCAGAGTTATAATTATCAGTTGTGCATTCGCTGACATTTTCTTCCTCCCCTATTCCTTCCCCTTCTTCTTAAACTGTTTCCTTTTAAACCAGTGGTTTGCTTTAAGCCAGTATCCCTTATACCCTCCCTTGATTAACTTCCCTTTTTACCCCCTCCCTTATTATTCCCCTCTTTCTATTTTTAAAGACCTAATGAATTCCCTCCCCCTTCTTCTCCCCTCCCTTTTTTGACCTCTGCACTCCCCTGCTCTCCTTGGTTTATCCCTTCTGACTTTCTCAGTAGGTTTAGATAGAGTTTTATATCCCAATGGATAATATAGCTACTCTTCCCTCTCCGTGTTGATTACACTGAGAGTAAGGTTTAAATATTACCTCTTAATGCTCTCTTCCTCTCCTTCTTATAATAGTATTTGTCCCCTCCCCTTCCCATGCCCTCTTTGTGTGTAATAGAATATCCTTTTTTTCTTATTCTCTCAAGTTTCTCTTGGTGTTCCCTGCTATTCACCCCCCTCTTTTACACCCCCCATATCATCTTAGACCATTTAATATTCCACCCTCTCCCTATGAATTATTCTTCTGATTACTATAATGGTGAATACTATAATAGTGAATAGATTTACTACAGAGAATTATACATAGCATTTCTCCACATAGCAATACAGATAATTTGATCTTACTGAGGCCCTTAAAAAGGCAAATTTAAAAATTATGCTTTCTTTCTTTCCTCTCTGTTTCTTATTTATCTTTTCATGTTTCTTGATTTTTGTGGTAGGATATCAAACTTTCCAATCAGTCCTGGTCTTTTCTGTGCAAATACTTGGAAATCTTCAATTTTGTTGAATGCCCATACTTTCCCCTGGAAGTATATAGTCAATTTTGATGGGTAGTTGATTCGTGGTTGAAGGCCCAGCTCTCTTGCCTTTCTGAATATCATATTCCAAATCTTGCGGTCTTTTAGTGTGGAGGTTGCCAGATCCTGTGCGATCCTGATTGGTGCTCCTTCATATTTGAATTGTCTCTTTCTGGCTTCTTGTAAGATTTTTTCATTTACTTGGAAGCTCTTGAATTTGGCTATTATATTCCTGGATGTTATCTTTTCTGGACAGGGTGATCTATGGATCCTTTCAATGTCTATATTGCCCTGTTGTTGTAGAACTTCAGGGCAATTTTGCTGAATAATTTCTTTTGTTATGGAGTCCAAGTTTCTATTAATTTCTGCTTTTTCAGGGAGACCAATGATTTTCAAATTCTCTCTTCTAGACCTGTTTTCTTGGTCTGTCACTTTCTCATTGAGATATTTCATGTTTCCTTCTATTTTTTCAGTCTTTTGACTTTGTTTTATTTGTTCTTGCTGTCTTGAGACATCATTAACTTCTAATTGCTCAATTCTAGCCTTTAGGGACTGGTTTTCCTTTTCAATCCGGTAATTTCTGGTGTTCAATTTGCTTTTCAGTTCATTTGATTTCTGTTTTCTGAGCCTCACTTTCCAATTGCAAAATTCTGCCTTTTAAACCGTTATTTTCTTGCCTGATTTCCTTTTGAGCTATTTCCCATTTCTCTAGCCAAATCTTTTCCAACTTTCTCGCCATCTCAGATTTGAACTCTTCAAGAGCTTGTGACCAGTTTTCATTATTTTGGGAGGGTCCGGATGTGATTGCTTGTTTGTTCTCCTCTTCTGTTTGCTTGGTTGTCTGGATTTTCTCTTTGTAAAAGTTGTGGAGTGTTAAAGATTTCTTCTTCTTGTTGTTAATCTTTCTCTTTTGGCCTTCCTGATTCTGGGTTGCCATTGTTAGCCCAGCCTGTTCTCAGCTTTATCTTCGCGCTCAAGGTCTGTCTGCTCTCAGGGTCTGTCTGCACTCTTTCGGCTCCTAAGGTCTCAGGTCTGGTTGTTTTCAAGGTCAAGCTCCCTGGTGGACCCCCTTTCTTGATTCTCTGCATGAGGTTCCTTCACAGGTCTCAGGGCGCTGCTTCCACAGTCGTATACTGGTCTGCATTGGTTCCCCACTCAGGGTTTCAGAGACCTCGCTCACGCCTGTGTCTGCCTCTACCTGTGCCTGAGCTCCATTTCCGCGCTCAAAGTCCATGTACGTTCTTTAGCCTTTTGGGGTCCTAAGTCTTGCTGCTCTCATGAACAGGCCCTGGAGCTGCCAATGACTCAATGGTTATCCCAAACACTTGCTCTATTTCTTTTGAGCTGGCTTTGGCATTGTAGGTGGTGTGTGTGTGTGTGTGTGTGTGTGTGTGTGTGTGTGTGTGTGTGTGGTTGCTCAGCCCGCGATTTAGTGAGAGCTGTTTCACCCTTTTATAGCATGGAAATGCCCCGATTCCACGTACCTTACACGCTGTGCCCTGTTGTGGGGTCCCTCCATTCCTCTGGATTTGTTTTTATGTCCCCTTGAGGAGTCCTATATGTTTCGGTTAGGAGAGGTTGAGCGGTGCTTTTTACTCTGCCTCCATCTTAACCCAGAAAAGCCCTTTCCATTCTTTCTAGGCGTCTACAACTTTTTCTTCTCCATATAACCTACAATAAAATGAAACTGACCTCCTGATTATCCCATGAGCAAAGCACTCCAACTTTCTAGTCTGTATATTTTCATTGGCAATCCTCTGAACCTAGAATAATTTCCTTACTATTCTCCCCCTCAAGGCTTCCTTGGTTTTCTTAAAGTCTCGGCTAAAATCCCACCTTCTGCAAGTAGCCATTCTTGTTCCTTAATGCTAGTACCTTACCTGTGATATTAACTCCAATTTATCCTGCATGCATTTTGTACATATGTAGTTATTTCTATGTTGTCTCACCTATTAACCTGTATATTTCTTGAAGATAAATGCTGTTTTTATTTTCTTTATACAGGCACTGCTTATACAAGTGCCTGACACTTAATAAATGCTTAATACATACTAATTCATTGACTCCCTGACTCAGCAATTATTTCATTTGGATGTACTTGGTAATGTACTCTTCACCACGGGCAGCTAAGGGACACAGTGGTTAAAGTGCTACCATTGGAATCAGGAAACTTAAATACTCTCTTAGATACTTACTTGGAGTATGGTGTTGGACAAGTTGCTAAACTTTTTCTCAATCCCAGTTTCCTCAACTGTCAAACAAGGATAATAGTACAACTTGCTTCACAGGATTGTTATAGAGGTATAATCCAATGAGCTAATATATATAAAGAAGTATTATATATGAGGCTATGCTAAATGTTACCTTTATTTTCATGTAAATATTTCATTTCAGCTCCCTATTTGCCATTTTTCTTCTGACCTTTCAGAGCAAAAAATCATTATCCTAGGCAGAAGAAGCAAAATCAAGATCAGATTTTAATGTTTCCTGAAATATTATTTAATTTTTTCCGGAATATTCATGATCTTTTTCCAATCCTAAACAAGCAGTAATATTTTTACATCTTTCATACTCCACTTACTTCCAACATAGCTGAAAACAAAACAAAATAAAACAACAACGAAAAGAAATGATACACCTTCCCCCTACAACTTTCCAATCTAGCCGGAGCTCATTCTGAATTTTAGTTTTCCTCACATTATTCTTACAAGACAAAGTCATGGTTTGACATTTAGACATTTTCCTGCCCTGGTTTCCATCATCCAGACATGACTTTTTAAATTCTACGTTGATCAATGAATTCCCTGTGCATGCAGATCAGTCTCTTTAGACAACTCCTTTTTGTTCTCATCAGAACTGTTGCTGTTTATGTCATCAGAAATTCAATCTTGAATGTTTTTCCTCCCTCTGGGATTGAAATTTTATATAAATATTGAGCCTTGGTCTCCTCCTTTTTCTTCACCTTTTAAAATCTTTTCTTTTCAAATCTTTGTATATGTTAATCAATTCTTTGCTGTCTCTCTCTCCTACTTCCCTTCCCCTCCCCACCCTTTTATCATAAATTCTAAGAAGGAATAATCTCTTCCTATCTCCATGGTTTTTATCATTTATACTTTAGCAACCCTTTTTCCTTTGTTTAAAATTTTCTCAACTCATTCTCCACCTATGGACAGAAGAAGAAAGTATAAGGTATATACAGACAGAGAGATGGATCTGAATGCAAAGGCACTTCCTAAGTTTGGATCCTTGCTCTAAATGTATTCTTATGTCACCTCATACCTACATTACTGTAGTAGCCTGCTGATGAATATGCCTGTCTCAATTCTCTCCCACTCTAATCAATCCTCCATTAGGCCACTGTAGTGATTTTCCTAAAGCATAGGTTGGATCATGTGACTCTCCCACTCAATAAACCCCAGTAGCTCTCTATTGTCTTCAAAAGCAAATACAGACTATTTTGTCCAATTATATGGCAAAAATACAGCAATCTAGGAAATATGGGTGAATATCTACAAAAATATGAATTGCCTAGATTAAAGGAAGAAGAAATAGAATATTTAAATAATTCCATATCAGGAAAAGAAATTGAACAAGCCATCAAAGAACTCCCTAAGAAACAATCTCCAGGGTCTGATGGATTCAAAAGTGAATTCTATCGGGGCAGCTGGGTAGCTCAATGGATTGAGAGCCAGGCCTAGAGATGGGAGGTCCTAGGTTCAAATCTGACCTCAGACACTTCCCAGCTGGGTGACCCTGGGCAACTGACTTGATCCCCATTGCCTACCCTTACCACTCTTCTGCCTTGGAGCCTATACACAGTATTGACTCCAAGATAGAAGGTAAGGGTTTAAAACAATTTTTTAAAAAGTGAATTTTATCAAGCATTCAAAGAACAACTAATCCCAATACTATACAAATTATTTGACATAATAAGCAAAGAAGGAGTTCTATGAAATTCCTTTTATAATACTAAAATGGTACTGATTCCAAATCCAAGCAGACCAAAAACAGAGAAAGAAAACTACAGACCAATCTCCTTAATGAACATAGATGAAAAATATTAAACAGAATAATAGCAAAAAGACTCTAGCAAGTGATCACGAGGGTTATTCACTATGATGAGGTGGGATTTATACCAGGAATGCAAGGATGATTCAATATTAGGAAAACCATCCACATAATTGACCATATCAACAAACAAACGAATAAAAATCACATGATTATCTCAATAGAGGCAGAAAAAGCCTTTGAAAAATACAACACTCATTCCTATTGAAAATATTAGAAAGTACAAGAATAGAAGGGACTTTCATAAAAATAATAAATGGTATATATCTTAAACCATCAATAAAAATCACATGCAATGGGGATAAATTAGAAGCATTCCCAAAAAGATCAGGAGTGAAACAAGGATGCCCATTATCACCTCTATTATTTAACATTGTACTAGAAATACTAGAAGTAGCAATTAGAGAAGAAAAAGAAATTGAAGGTATTAAAATGGGCAATGAGGAGACCAAGCTATCACTCTTTGCAGATGATAGAATTGTCTACTTAAAGAATCCCAGAGAATCAACTAAAAAGCTAGTGGAAATAATCAACAACTTTAGCAAAGTTGCAGAATACAAAATAAACCCATGTAAATCATCAGCATTTCTATATATTTCCAAAACATCCCAGAACCAAAAGTTAGAAAGAGAAAAGCCATTTAAAGTTACCCTAGACAAAATAAAATACTTAGGAATCTATCTGCCAAGACATACACAGGAATTATATGAACACAACTATGAAACACTTTCCACACAATTAAAAGTATATCTAAACAATTGGAAAAAAAACATTAATTGCTCATGAGTAGAATGAGCTAACATAATAAAAATGACCATCCTACCCAAATTAATCTATTTAGTTCCATACCTATCAAACTACCAAAACACTTTTTCAACTGAATTAGAAAAAAACTATAACAAAGTTCATTTGGAAGAAAAAAAGATCAAGAATATCAAGGGAAATAATAAAAAAAAATGTGAAGGAAGGTGGCCTAGCACTACCAGATCTTAAACTGTACTAAAAAACTGTGATCATCAAAACAATATGGTACTGGCTAAGAAATAGAAGGAAGGATCAGTGGAATAGATTTGGGGTAAGTGACCTAAGCAAGACAGTGTATGATAAAACCAGCTTCTGGGACAAAAATCCACTATTTGACAAAAACTGCTGGGAAAATTGGAAAACAATATGGGAGAGATTAGGTTTAGATCAGTAGTTCCCAAACTTTTTTGGCCTACTGCCCCCTTTCCAGATAAAATATTACTTATCCCCCTGGAAGTTATTTTTTTCATTTTAATAGCAATTAATAGGAAAGATAAATGCACCAGTGACCATCACTGCTCCCCTAGATTACTGCAGCACCCACTTTGGGATTCACTGGTTTAGATCAACATCTCACACCCTACACCAAGATAAACTCAGAATGGGTGAATGACTTGAATATAAAGAAGGAAACTATAAGAAAATTAAGTTAAATTTATAGCTGCGCTTTTTGTAGTGGCAAAAAACTGGAAAATGAGGGGATGTCCTTCAATTGGGGAATGGCTGAACAAATTATGGTATATGCGGGTGATGGAATACTATTGTGCTAAAAGGAATAATAAACTGGAGGAATTACATGCAAATTGGAGAGACCTCCAGGAAGTGATGCAGAGCGAAAGGAGCAGAGCCAGAAGAACATTGTACACAGAGACTGATATACTATGGTAAAATCAAATGTAATGGGCTCCTGTACCAGCAGCACTGCAATGACACAAGACAGCTCTGAGGGATTTATGGTAAAGATGCTACCCACATTCAGAGGAAGGACTGCAGGAGAGGAAACATATAAGATAAACAATTGCTTGAATGCATGGGCTGAGGTGGACATGAATGGGAAATAGACCCTGAACAAGGACACATGGTACAACCAGTGGAAATGTGCGTTGGCCATGGGTGGGGGGAGAGCGGGGGGTGAAGGGGAAAGTAGGGGCATAAAGTATGTAAAAAAAAAAAAAAAAAAAATTAATAAATGTCTAATAAAAATAAATAAAAAAATAAAAAAATAAAAAAATAAAAGAAAATAAAAGAAAAAATAAAAAGAGTAAAATAAAAGAAAATTAAGTTAACACAGAATAGGATATCCAAGTAAGAATTAGAAAAAAATTACAAAATATAAAATAAATAATTTTGATTATATTAAATTAAAAAGGTTTTGTACAAATAAAAACAATGCAACAAAATCAGAAGGGAAACAACAAACTGGGAAAAAATCTTTGTAACAAAAAACTCTGACAGAGGTCTAATTACTCATATGTACAAGGAGCTAAATCAATTGCATAAAAAATCAAGCCGTTCCCCAATTGCTAAATGGGCAAGGGGCATGAATAGGCAATTTTCAGATAAAGAAATCAAAACTATCAATAAGCACATGAAAAAGTGTTCTGAATCTTTAATAATTAGAAAAATGCAAATGAAAACAACTCTGAGGTACCACCTCACACCTACAGATTGACTAAAATGACAGCAAAGGAAAGTAATACATGTTGAAGGGGATGTGGCCAAATTGGGACATAAATGCATTGCTGGTGGAGTTGTGAATTGATCCAGCCATTCTGGATGGCAATTTGAAACTATGCTCAAAGAGTGCTAAAAGACTGTCTACCCTTTGATCCAGTCATATCACTGCTGGGTTTATACCCCAAAGAAATCATAAGGAAAAAACCTTGCACAAAATATTTGTGTGTATGTTCTTTTCCCCTTTTATGCTGTAAGCCCCTTGAAGGCAGAGATTATTTTTGTCTCTTTTTTATCCCCATTGTTTGCCCTATGCCTGGAAGATAGTAGGTGTTTAATAACTGATTGCTAATTAATTGTTTGATTCTCAGAGAAAGATCTTAATTTCCCTTAGTCTCAAATTCCTTTTCTGCAACGGAAATTTTCTAAGCTCTACATCCCATGCTCCCATTTGTTAATATATATGTTCAATTCCAAAGCATGTTAAAAAAAAGAAGACAACTTATTTCTCTCAGGAGACAGAAACTATAGTTCCTCTAAAGCTTTAAATAAATTATTGACTGAATAATTTCTGATATTAAAAGAAATTAGGGTATTCTAGGGGCAAAAATCTAATCTACAAGATTAATATGGAGGATAACTGAAATCTGCTACAGGATTAATATGACATATAGACAGAATATTTGTGAGTATGAGGCAATATTTCAATTAATTATTTGAGAGGTAGAGCCAAGATGGTGGCTTAGTAGCAAGAGTTCCTTCCATCCAATCATTTAAGAATGTCTTAAAAGGTCAGAAATCAAAACCATATGATTAAAGGGGCTCTTCCACTGGTTGAAGCATTAAAGGCAGGCAATGAGTGGTGATTCCCACCCTATAAGGAGGTGAAAGTGCACTAATCAAAGCATAAACTGATTACCCCTTCCCAAATGACCTTCCACATAAGAGTTAGAGTGAGGGACCAGGAAATCTCTAAATTCTTGGGAACTGGCTGAAAGCACCAGAGACCTAACCTTGTGGGCAGTGCAAGGCCATGGCAGGAAAACTTGAGGCTGAAAAGCACAGCACTTGGGCAGCAGAGTGAGGAGCTTGGACAGAAATATATCTGGTCACAGCTAAGGTAGCAGGGGCTAGAAAGATAGCCCCAGGGCAAAACACACAGTGCAGCTGGAAATCCAAACACAGAGAGCTAAAGAAGATAACCTTAGAATAAAACACTTTAAAGCACAAGCTACCCAAAGCATACCACAAATCTACCTGCCCTCACTTAGGCTTCTTACAGGGAAGGGAAGATACTTCCAAGGCAAAGCCCTGTGAGAGAGAAGCTAAGAAAGCAATGACCACTAACATGCAGAGATCCCAATCCACTAGTGGCAAAAGGAATAAACAACAGTTTTAAAAAAAAGCTCTTGACATTGGATAATTTCTGAATAAACAAAGAGCAAAATGCCAAAGTAATAGTAGAAAGTGAAAAATAAGAAAACATTCAAAATTTCCAAAAAAAAAAATGGCCACAAACTCTTGAGGAAATAAAAAAAAGAATTTAAGAACCAAGTAAAAAAGATAGAAGAAAAGTGGCTAAAATAAATTAAAGTAATAAAGAAAGAAAATAATAGCTTAAAAGACAAAATTGACCATATGGGAAAAGAGGCACAGAAAACAAATACGGTACTAAGGAAATTGGAGACCAGAACTGACCTGCTGGAAGCCATGAAAAGCTAGATAGACCTACCCAAAAAGGAAAATCTAAAGGCCATAGCTGAAAATCACTCTTTAAAGATTACAATTGGGCAAGTAGAACCTAATGATCTCATGAGACAGCAAGATTTAACAAAGCAAAATCGAAAGGATGAAAAAACAGAAGAAAATATAAAACATCTCAATGAGAAGACAACCAACATAGAAAACAGATCCAGGAGAGACAATTTGAGAATTATTGGTCTACTTGAAAGTCTAGAACAACAACAACAACAAAACCTTGACATATTACAAGAAATTATCCAAGAAAATTGGCCTGATATTCTTGAACAAGAGGTCAAAATATGCATTGAAAGAATCTATAGATTGCCTTTCCTACATTAAATCCCTATAAGACAACCCCCAGGAACGTTATAGTGAAATTCAAGAGCTTCAAGGTCTAGGAGAAAATATTTCAAACAGCCAGAAAGAGATAATTCAGATATTCAGGAGCTCCAGTCAGGATTACACAGGATCTGGCAGGTTCCACACTAAAGGAACACAAGGCTTATAATATGATATTCAGGAAGGCAAGAGAATTGAGTCTACAACCAAGAATCACCTACCCATCAAAACTGACTATCTACTTTCAGGGGGAAAATGGGCATTTAATAAAATAGATTTCCAGGCAATCAAGAACTAAATGAAAATTTTGATATCCAAATAAATAAATTCAAAATAATACTAAAAAGGTAAACAAGAAAGAGGGAAAAAAATAAAAATGTAAGGGCTTCAATAAGGTAAAATTGATAAGATTCCTATATGGAAAAATGACAACTATAGCTCTTAAAAATTGTTTTCATTATCATAGTAGATAGAAGAAATATTTATAGGCAGAGGATGTGGTATTAAGCTATTTAAGAAGATATGTAAAAAAAATGGGGGAACAAAAAAGAGGATGGTGTTAAGAGAAATTTGAAGGAAGAATTAAAATAGGATTAATTATACCACAGAAAGACTCATCTTGAGGGGGAAGGATGAAAACTATTATAAATATAAAAGTGGGAACGGGTTATGGTTGGACTGAATATTAATATTTAAAGGTGTGGTCACCAAGGAATTGAATTACCCAGTTCCAAAATAAAAGACCCAAGTTAGGATGACTTTTATGGTGGTTTATTTACAAATAGGGAAAGTAGGGACAATGAGAGAGACAGAGAGAGAGAGAGAGAGAGAGAGAGAGAGAGAGAGAGAGAGAGACAGAGAGACAGAGAGACAGAGAGAGACAGAGAGAGTAACTCTGGCCTGGTCCAGAGGCCTGATCCAGGCAAGGTTTCAGGGGCCCCAACAAAGGGGCCAGAGGTTAATTAAACAAGCTTCTAGACATGAGGTCTCCTCTAAAAAGAAAGGCCTTTTTTTGAGGCTAGGGCCTCCAGAAATGCCAAGGAAAAGTAAAAGGGAGTCAGCCTAACTAACCCATGTGACAATTCAAAAGGAAGCAGTCTGAAGTATTACCTGAGGTCCTTCAATGCCAGTTTCAAAAGGCAAAACTCCCTTCACAGGAAGTTAACATCATATTTAAAAGTAGTTTGTTTCGTCACTTCCTGTGTCCACCCTCCAGTTCTACGTGGACAAATGACAGTCTCAACTTTGTTTTGGACTGCCCAAGGGGCAGTCACTTATTTTTGATTTATCACTTACTAGCACATGGGTCATAGACCTCCCCCTTCCTCACTTCATTCTAAGTTGGGTCGGGTGACATATTTCTGGTAGCTAAAATCTAAAGAATGAATAAGGGTGAGCTAATTCAATTTACACACAAATAGGGTAGGAAGAGAGTGGTAATAGGTAATACTTAAACCTTACTCTCACTGGAATCAGCTTTGAGAAGGAAAAACAGCCAGATCTATTGGGGTATAGAATTCTATCTTACCCTACAGAGAACTTGAAAGGGAATAAGCAAAGGGGGAAGTGGGGTAGGGAGTGATTAATAGACTTTAAAGAGAAATAGGAGGGGGATAAGAAAGGAGGGGGTAAGAAGGAAAGTAAATTAAGGGTGAGGTAAAGAGGAACTGATTAAAAGCAAAACACCAGTGTAGAAGGATATAGTGAAGGAAGAAAGGGCAGGACTAAAATCAAAATGATAGAGAATACACAGGTGGTAACCATAACCCTGAATGTGAATAGGATATACTCACCCATAAAACAGAAGCATATAGCAGAGTAGATTAAAAACAAAATACTACCCTATGTTGTCTACCAGAGACACAAATGGGGCAAGTAGACATACACAGAGTAAAGGTAAGAGGCTAGAACAGAATTTATTGGGCACCAACCAAGAAAAAGAAGGCAGGAGTCACAATCATGATATCTGACTAAGCCAAGGTAAAAATACATCTGATTAAAAGAGATAAGGAAAGTAATTATACCCTGATAAAAGGCAGTATAGATAATGAAAAAAATATTAGTACTCAATATGTATATACCAAATGGTAGAGAATCCAGATTTTTAAAAGAGAAACTTTTGGAGCTCACGGAGGAAATTGATATTAAAACTATTTTAGTTGGAGACCTGAATCTTCCTCTATCATATGTAGATAAATCAAACCAAAAAATAAATAAGAAAGAAGTAAGAGATGTGAATGAAATCTTAGAAAACTTAGAGTTAATAGAAACTTGGAGAAAATAAATAGGGATAAAAAGGAATTTACCTTCTTTTCAGCAGCACATGGTACATTTACAAAGATTGACTATGTACTAGGGAATAAAAACATTGCAAACAATTATAGAAAGGCAGAAACATTAAATGCAACTTTTTCAAATCATAATACAGTAAAAATTATAATTATTAAGGGTTCATAGAGAGTCAAATTAAAAATTAATTAGAATTAAAAATTAATTGAAAAACACAAATAAAGTATTGATTAATCAAATTAAGAAAAAGAAATGGAGACAGCTGGGTAGCTCAGTGGATTCAGAGCCAGACCTAGAGATGAGCGGTCCTAGGTTCAAATCTGGCCTCAGACACATCCTAGCTGTGTGATCCTGGGCGAGACACTTAACTCTCATTGCCTATACCTTACCACTCTTCTGCCTTAGAGCTAATACACAGTATTGACTCCAAAATGGAAGGTAAGGTTTAAAAAAAAACAAGAAGAGAACCAAATTAACAATATCATGGATGAAAATGATGATCTCACCTCTAATGAAGAGAGAATTAAGGCAATTATTTAGAGCTATTTTGCCCAATTATATGATAAATATGGTGAAATGGATGACTATTTATGAAAATATAAACTGTCTAGATTAACAGATGAGGAAATAGAATACTTAAATAATCCTATATCAAAAACAGAAATTAAACAAGCCATCAAAGAACTCCCTAAAAAAAATCTCCAGGGCCCAATGAATTTACAAGTGAATTCTATCAAACACTTAAAGATCAATTATTCGCAAAATCTACAAACTATTTGACAGAATATGCAAAGAAGGAGTCTTACCAAATTATTTTTATGATACAAATATGTTACTCATTTCCAAGCCTGGAAGATGAAAAACAGAGAAGGAAAACTATAGACAATAACCTTAAACAACATAGATGCAAAAATATTAAATAAAATACTAGCTAAAAGGCTAAGCAAGTTATCACAAGAATTATTCACTATGACCGGATAGGATTTACACCAGGAATTCAAGGATAGTTTAATATTAGGAAAACCATTCTAATAATTGACCATATCAAGAGCCAGACTAATAAACATCACATTATTATCTCAATAGATTCAGAAAAAGCCTTTGACAAAATACAATACCCATTCTTATTGAAAATACTAGAAAATATAGGAATAAAAGGACCTTTTCTCAAAGTAATAAACAGTATTTATTTAAAGTCATTAACAAGTATCATCTGTAATGTGGATAAGTTAGATGCCTTTCCAATAATATCACAAGTAGAGTAAGGATGTCCATTGTCACAACTACTATTTAATATTGTACTGGAAATGCTAGTAGTAGCCATTAGAGAAGAAAAAAAAAATTGAAGGGATCAAAGTAGGCAAAGAGGAAACTAAACTAAACTAAACTCTTTGCAGATGACATGATGGTATACCTGGAGAATCTCAGAAAATCATCTAAAATATAGTAGAAACAATCAAGAACTTTAGCAAAGTTGCAGTCTACAAAATACAACCACATAAATAATCATCATTCCAGAGAGAATTCACACCCTCAAAAACTCAATCAGTCAGCAATCAGTGAACCCTTTTGATGAGTATTCACCCCTCTAGAAGATGAGAACTGGTTCCCACAAACATGGTCCCCTGGGAAGTGCTAGACAATTTGGAAGCTGTGATAGGCCCCTGTGAAGAGGAGCAAGGACAAGAAACCTCTATAAAAGGCCCCTAATTTCTGAGGCTGAAAAAGTCAACTCCAAGAAGGAAGTCAGCTTCAAGAAGGAGTTGGACATTAAGAGGGAAGTCAAGAAGAAGGTCAATTCAGGGAAGAAAGTCAGCTTCAGGAATCACCTTAAGCTCAAGCCATTGTCTTGACCTGCCTCTTGGAGGGAACATGGGTGAGTGAGCTTGTTTTCCCTTCCTGTCTTCTGTAGAGAGTTTATTTCCAGTTGAATATCAACAAGTCCTGGCTGAGTTGAGCTCCTGAGCAATTTTTAGTTAGATAGGCTAATGTCTTCTCTACCCTTTTGTATTTCTCTACTTTCACTCTTTTCACTTCTTTTGTAAATAAAAACTATTAAAGGTTGCTTTGACTTTGAGCAATAGTACTTTGAATTGGCAACAAGCACTATTATTTATAATCTTCATATATTATAGTCAAACCATTAAAATTTAATTCTTATTGACATGAATAAGTATTTTTCAGATAAAGAAGTCAAGTCAAAACTATCAAGAAGAACATCATAAATTCTAAATCTCTGATAATTAGAGAAATACAAATCAAAGTAATGCTGAGGTACTACCTCACACCTAGCAGAGCCTCACACCTGAGCACTACCTCACACTGGTCATATGACAGTAAAGGACAATTATAAATGTTGGATGGTTTGTGGTAAAATCAGTACACTAATGCATTGCTGGTAGAATTGTGAATTAATCCAGCCATTCTGGAAGGCAATTTAGAATTATGAGCAAAGGGCTTTAAAAGAATGCATACCCTTTCATTCAGCCATACCACTACTAGAGATAGTGAGGAAAATTTTTGTACAAAAATATTCACAGCCGTACTTTTGTGATGTCAAAAAACTATAAAATTAAGGGTTGTCCCTCAATTGGAGAATGACTGAAGAAATTGTGGTATATGATAGTGATAGAATGCTATTGTTCTATAAGGATTGATGATCTAGAGTCTTTCCATATTAATTGGGAGAACCTCAATGAATTGATGCAGAGTGAAATGAGCAGAACAAAGAGAACATTCTACCCAGAAAGTAAAACATTGTGGAACAATCCAATGTAATGGACTTTCTTACTAGTTGCAATGCAACGAGCCAGGACACTTCTGAAGGATTCATGGGAAAAAATGCTAAACCCATTGAGAGAAAGAACTACGGAAGTAGAAATGCAAAAGCAAAGCATTATGACATCACTTATCACATGTACATATGAGTATGTGATTTGGGGTTTTGACTTTAAATACATTTCACTATAGCAAAAATGAATAACATGGACATAAGTATCAAGTGATAACATTTGTACAACCCAGTTGAATTGCTTGTTAGCTATGGGAGGGGGAAAGGAAGAGGATGGGAAAGAAAATGAATCATAAACATGGAAAATATTTTAAAATAAAAATTAATTTAAAAAGAACTATATTTGAGCATGACAATGATGAATGACAGAAATGTTTGTTTTGTCTTTCACATTAAAACAATATAGCAGTCCCTTAGATCTAATTTCATCTCTCTGGAAAAGAAAATGCTCAACATTTTAAAAGAAAATGGCAATGGTGTCATAATCAGAGGGCTTCCCCTTATCCCTCTATGAACTTTCTTGCTTCTCTATCTCCCTACAAAGCTGGAGATACGAATTCTTGTTTTGAAGGCAAATTTATTTCAGAAGCAGGGAAGTGAGCCAGTGTAGAAGGCAATATATTCTGGCAGGAATGTTGGGTCAAAAGGTATCCCAGCCACAGGGAATTCTACCTCAAACCTCTGAAGTGGTGGACTCTTACACCTTCTACCCACAAGAGAGGATAGAGATAGGTTAGGAATATGAGGTTCTGAGAGAGGCATCATGGTCATGGGCCCCATTGGGCCAAGATATCGAAGTGAAGTTGGTTTTGCTGAGTGGTATTGATAGGCAAATGATTGTGTAGAGTAAACTGCATACTGAAGTAACACTGCAATATTGAAACAAGACTTCTTAAAAGTAGGCGAAGTGAGAAAAAGTCTCATATACCCCTCCTTAATTAAAGATTTACTCCTGAAATATTGATTTTCTGTGTAAGAGATTTTTACATCTTGACCCTGCATTCATACTGGTCTCCAGGAGACACAGAATCACCTAGAGAAAACCTGGATTTACTGAAATACTTTATGGAACCTATTAGAGGCATCACACCATTCAGAAATGAGAGGGACTTTTAGAGCCAGGAAGGCCAGTTTTCAACTTTCAGCTGGAACCCAAATTGTCTGCTTGACCCTGGGCAAGTCATTTAATTTTTTGTACCCTGAGCAACAGGAGATGTCACTCTGAATCTGTAGAAGGAATTTCTCAATAAGTTGACTCCCTATATCAATGAAATCCAGCTCTTTGACCCCCTTTCCTCAGGCAAAATGAAGAAAAGAAAAGGAAAGGAAAGGAAAGGAAAGGAAAGGAAAGGAAAGGAAAGGAAAGGCTGTCTCTTATACACATCTTTCTTGTAACAAAAAGCATAATCAGGCAAAAGAAATGTATATATTTGCCAAAAATATATGCCATATCCTGCATCCTCACATCAGCCCTTTGACAGGAAGTGAGTAGCATGAATCAAATCATTTATCTAGCATCATGGATGGTTATTATATTGATGAGAATCCTTAAATCTTGAAGATGTTATTGTTACCATATACAATGTTCTGCTGGTTCTGCTCACTTCCAACTGTACCAGTTCATGCAAGTCTTCCCGGGTTTCTTTGAAACTCTTTTGTCATTTCTTCTGACACAATAATATTCCATTCCACTCCTATGCCATCATTTATTCAGCCTTAATACACAACTCCCTATGTTGCCAGTTTCTTGCTATAACAAAAAGAGTGGCTATAAATATTTTTTGCTNAAGGAAAGGAAAGGAAAGAAAAAATGGGGCCATACAATTTTGTTGAAGAGCTATGAGAATTAAGCTGTTTTTGCATGTAGAGTCCAAGTTCTACTTTCCTTCACTGGTAAGATATCTCCTTTGATAAGCCACCCCATTTCTATGTTGCCAAATAAATAATTCCTCTTCCCTTGCCCCTTCTCTAATATTACTCAAAATCACTTCTTAGTCTCTTGCTTTTGTTGTTTATTTTAATAAAATTATATGTGGATTACAGCAATGGATTCCTACACACCTCCCACCCAAACAGAGGCCTCTCTGTTCTTCTGATATTGTATGTCAATAGAGATTTTTGAGAAGAAATTTTATTAGTGATTTGTTATCCTTTTGTTTTCTGGACCTTATCTCTAATGGCTTAGCATTCCTGTCTTCTACTGGTGATTTCCCTTCCATCATCTTGGTGTCTGATAACTTGTCTGGTAAATCCTATAATACTAACTCTTCAAGGATTACTCCTTCCAATTGTCTTGTCTCTTCTTACATTCCTTAAGATATAGTATAGTTGAAAAATAAGGCAATATGTTCCAAAATGTAAAACTGAATGCAGCAAGACAATTGCAAATACTCTTAATGAGACATATTTCTTCTCTTTGGAGGAGAGAATGGCAACAAACACCTTAGCCAACAAAACAAATACCTGTATATAAATTGTATACCAAGATTACTTCCCCATTTCTTTCCTCCAATCTTAGGAAGAGTTCTGCCAAGTAAACCATATTCTAATACCTAACCCTTCCTTACCATATTCCTCTCTCCTTAGTATCCTTTAGGAGTACAAAGTAGTATTATTGATGGAGAAAAATATAAAAAATAATAATTCTTTCCCCTAATAAGTAAAATGAGAGTCAAGCTTTACTTATATCACAATTAAATAAGGGGGAAAATTCTAATAATTTAAATATGACAAAGTAATCTTTGAAGCTTAATGTCAGAACCAGAAAATAATCATGATGTTTTAGTAGATTAAGAAACAGAACATTTTATGCTGACTTCCCAAAATATTTTTTATTGTAACTAATGAATTCACTATTTAAAAAAAATGAAAGCAAGGATATTCTACTCCCAATTCTATTTCTGGTTCTCTGGATTTTGAAACCATGCCTTAATAGCCTCCTTAAAATGGAACTTTTCTTCCAGTGATAAATCTCTTTCTCCTTAAAATGTGATCAAGGGTTTCCATTTTGGGGAGGAGTCCAGGAAGACTTTTCTTTCATTCTCCTCCCGCCTTAATTTCTGACTCTCTAGACTTCAGCATTTCACCTTCAATCAGGTGCCTCCTATGCTTCTTTTTTTTTATCATTCATGTAAACAACTTGAGGACAGAGTCTGCCTTTCTTTTTGCTTGCATATGTATCCTCAACACTTAATAAAATGCCTGTTATTATATTAATAAATGCTTTCTGCATTTTTACCTGCATAGTTGTCTGGGTCTTGGGCAGATATGAGGTTAAGTGCCTACTAAAGCACTGCTTGATGAGCGCTTACCAAATTGCAAATAAAAGCAAACAGGCTCATCATAAGAAGAATCTGCATGGGAAGCTGGGTAGCTCAGTGGAGTGAGACAGGAGGTCCTAGGTTCAAACCGGGCCTCAGCCACTTCCCAGCTGTGTGACCCTGGGCAAGTCACTTGACCCCCATTGCCCACCCTTACCACTCTTCCACCTATGAGACAATACACCAAAGTACAAGGGTTTAAAAAAAAAAGAAGAATCTGCATTATTCTAAGATCAATTAGATTACTAGCTAATAAAATAAAACTGACCTGTACTGATCCTGCCCACTTATTAATATTCAAGACTATTGGTAGGCAGAGATAGGAGTCTCCTAATATGCAAATTATATACAAATAAAAATATAGTCCAGGGGTACCATAGAAAATGCTGTTAGAGAAAGAAGAGGAAGAAGGTACATATTTTATTTCCTATTATACTTTTCCCATCTGACTTTTTATTATTGAAAATTTTATCTTAGAAGATCATCAAATATTAGAGCAGGAAGGCAACTGAGGGATTATTTCATCCAAAGACCCTCCATGTTATCGGTCAAGAGACTGAGACCCAGAGAAGGGAAATGACTTACCTACTGTCTCATAAGTAATTATTGGCAGAGTTAGGACTAGAATCATCTCAGTTTGAATCTGGATGCATAAGTCTATGCTTCCGATGATGATTTCTTGAGAACTAATTTGTAACCAGCCTTACCCAAACTTGGGTTTCCAAACATAGGCTGCATGTGTCACAGGATGATTCGTTACTATCTCCCCACCCCTATATTTGAGGTAGAAGAAAAGAGTAGAAAAAAAATCCTTGATACATGTCAAGAGTCATCTGTTATGGTCCAGAAATCCTCTCTCTCCTGTGCCATATTCCTCAGATCCCTTAGAGGGAAAGAGTAGAATGGAGGTGACAGTGGCATCAAAACATATTAATTTCCTTAAAAATTTTACTGATCAAACACATTTTATGTTGAAGTCTCCCTAGGTAACTGGTTTTATATAAAACTTGCTTGAAAAAAAATATGCATTTTCAGAGGAAAAAAATAACAAAGCATTTTTTAAAGCTTCAGTTGTCCTTTATCTTTCAGTCAATTTCCAGAAAACAAAATGATGTCTAAAAGGTCTGCAGGAGAGCATTGGAGTCGTACATGTTACAGGTATGCCATTAATGCTAGTTCAGGCCCTGTCATGCTAATCTCAGCAAGGGTCCAGGACTGTAGCCAGAAATCACCTGAAGAGTTCCAATCTGTGCCCATTTGGCTGCAGAGGTTCAAGCAACATTAGTTCTTGGGTATTATCTATAGAGTTTATGGGTTAGAAATAATGATTTACCATAAGAGAAAAAATAACCCTATTTTTCAACTGGGGGGGATTCTTTGAGCATAAACAGATTGCACTATTTATACATGAAAATATTTTCTGCATCTATAAACTTACTATACCCAAGTATTTTAATTAATTGTGCTGGTTGCCATAGAAACCCTTACTAACGCAATTATAGGTCTGCAGGAAGGTACAGTGTTTTCATGACTACGATGCAGGTAGCTCTGTGCAGAAACTAAAGCTGAGCAGACACTGAAAAGGCTTAAATGTTCTAGAGGACATAGAATTTTCCAGTTGGCTTTTCTTAAAGAACTTTCTCACCTATTTTGTTTAGAGTGGCTTGATTTAGAGGCAAAGAGTGTGGAGATAAGTATTGAGGGACACTGGGTCACTAGAAGGTATGAATCCATAGGAAACTACTCAATTACAGCCCTATGATTCTGGGTCAACAGGCTATTTGTGGCTGCCTGATTGGCTCCCTTATGAACAGACAATTGGAGAATGAGTGAGTGCCTTGGGACCTAGATAACTCAAGGAATAAGATGATGATAGTTGGCAGGAGGAGAAAGCCATGGTGCTTCATTTGACTCTTTTTGGAAAAAAATCAATTCAGTATTTAAAGGTGTTAATTTCTTATAGGATGAAAAAGACACTAACAAGAACACTGAGTCTGTAATAAAAGACGATGGATTTGAATCCTGGCTCAACTTCTTCCTGCTTGTATGACCTTGGACACGTTATCCTGTCCATGGTCCTTAGTTTTCAGGTGTTTAAAATAATCCAACACTCAATTGTTATGTTCTAGGCACTATGCTAACCTATAAGAACACAAATAATAAGAAGAAAAGACTTCCTATCCTTAAGAAACTTATAATCAAATTCAGAAAGACAGTATAAAAAAAATAAAAGAGGGGAGTGATGTGGGGATGACAGGATACCAACACAAGGGAGTTTTATGGAATCAAAACTAATCAGAAGGCAGGCAAGTGGCTCAGTGGATAGAGAGTCCGCCCTAGAGACAGGAGGTTCTGCCTTCAAATATTGCCTCAGACACTTCCTAGCTGTGTGGCCCTGGGCAAGTCACTTAAAACCCAATATCTATCCCTTACCACTCTTCTATCTTTGAACCAATAGACAGTATTGATTCTAAGATGGAAGGATTAAAAAAATAAAGTAAAGTAGCTGATGAAAATGAGTGGGTCAATAAATTCTGAGCCCTCAATAAAGGGAAACTTTGAAAAGAGTCCTTGCCCTCAAGGAATTCACAATCAATTTTATCATAAATGTCCAGTGCATCATTTCCTCTGGGGAAAAGGTAGAGTATACAAAGGTAGTGTAATAAATGAAAAGTAAAATTATTAAATGTAATACTAGTTTAAAATATTGTGGTCACCATTATAAAATTTACTCTCAAGTCAAGAGTCCGTTAGTAGCTCTTAACAATGTAATTTTAATAAAAATGGAGACATATGAAAAAGGGAAATGAAGGAAGGAGACAGAAAATCTCACCTATCTAGAAAAATACGTAAGTTGAAATCTGAAACCCTCCAAGCCACTTAGCTTGCAAAAGCCCTCCAGCACCAAAAGAGAGAGAGAGAGAGAGAGAGAGAGAGAGAGAGAGAGAGAGAGAGAGAGAGAGAGAGATCTTCCCCATACCTTTTATCCTCCTTGGCCCTAGGTCCTGCAACATAACCATGCAAAAATGGGATGTGGGGTAGGACAAACTTAGGGAGTGGTTTCTATCATCACAGTAGACTATAAGTGGAAGATGATGGGAACTGTGAAATTATTATGGTTGAGAACAGGAACAGGTATCCCACATCCATTGACTTTTCAGAGTTTTGTCCTCTCATCTGAATCAGTATATGGGGGCAGAAGTTGTACTTCAAGGGTCAAGAGAAGAGACCATAAATTTGAGTCTTTACTCTGGGGAGCACCAAAAGGCCAACCTCTGATATCAGGGTAATTTTAGTTCACTATCTGGTAGATTATGTCTGACATTATCTTGATTTTGTGTTTTAATCTCCCAGAATCTGTTTCCCCAAACCTAAGGAGGCTCTTTTAATAAGGAAGGAAAAGAAAGTTGAGAAAAAGGTCCAATTCCTTATAATTAATGTATAGCATCTAGATTTGTTCTGAAAGCCATTATAATCTTTTAAATTTCCCCTTTTATCTCCTCTTTTGTCTCCTCCTTACTCAATTCCATGTAGTGAGTGGTAGCAAAACCATAAAAAAGGCTAAGAAGAGACATTCTGTTTTCACTCAATAGGTTGGAAGAGATAAAATACAAAAAGACTGTCCTCTCCTGTGGTGGAATAATTATACTAAGAAAAAACTCCTGCACCTCAATATAAGGTAGGCAGATACAGATACACTTTAAGACAGAGATAATGTTATTATCACAGAACTGTGATTTGCACATAATAAATGCTTGGTTAATGTTTATTATATAATTAACTGATTCCTTGGTTGGTTCGGTATCTACCGTGACCATGAGGCAGCTTCAAAATATGGTCATCATTGCCCTACGAGGTCACAAGTTAATGGACTTCCATTTCCTTATCTATAAAATAGAGATAGATAATATTGATGATATTTTCCTCAAAGAAAGGAATGCTGAATAAAATGCTACACACACAAGAGAAATACCTCATGAAGCCAAGGACCAAAAAACTGGTAAGCTACCTGGTAGCTGGTAACATCTGTCAATTTTGGCTTATAGTCATCTATAGAACATTGTAATAGTCAAAGGGTCAGTACTCACAATTCTCATTTCTAGCATTCATTAAATATATAGGCTGTTTGATTGTTAGTTAACTAACTTTTTCTTAAGCATCTACTATATGCCAGGTACTATGTATAGAACTGTAGATACAAAGAAATACAAAATCAGTTCCTGCCTTCAAGAAGCAAATAGTCTAAAGAGGGTAGACAATATGCAAAACACATGCTCACAAACACACATACACAAACACAATTATGTATAAACAAGATGCATACCAGATAAATTAGAGATTGTCTCAGAGGAAGGCTGCGCGTGGGAAAAACTCTTATAAAGAAGGGAACATCAATTGAGATTTGAAGGAATAAAGGAGGCTTCTCACCTAGCACAATGGTCACAGCCATTTTCTTCTAGCTTGTAAGTTCATCTATATTACCCTTTCCTGTACTAACAAAAGGAAACATGATGGCAGCAAAACCACATTAGTGAATATCTCTTTTTTTAAAAAGTTAGAATTTTTTTTCTCCTTTCCAATCTCTCATTGAAAAAAAATAAACACAAAGAAAACCACCCCCCCCCACAAAATCTATCATTTCAATCAATCTATTTTATCTATTCCTTATTTTTGATGTTAGAAGATGAAAAGAGAGGTATCTCATAAGGGACCTTGAGTGTTTATAATCCTAATGGCATTGTGATATGTCCTTTGGACCTAGAGTGATATGATCCTAATGAGAAAGGTGATAAAATATTGTTTCACGTTCATAAAATGTGCTCATGTTTACAAAGTATATTCTGCACAACAGTGGGAGAAAGGTAGTGATAGACTATTATTCCCTTGCTCTCAATGAGTAAACTGAGACTCAGAAATTTTAAATGTCTTGCCCATCATAATATATTAGTGCCAGAAGAAGGCTCCTAATCCAGATGTGCAGACTTCTTTTATGTGATGCTTTCTGTCTACTGGTATCACCATAGTCATTTATGTAAGATAAGCCTAAGAATATCCCTGAGACTAACCTAGTCACCAAGCTAACTGAAAGGAAATAGCTTTCCTACATGATGCTGGAAAAATTATTGCATCCTCAGAATTATGTCCCCATAAAATATTCATTGGATAATACTCAGTGGATATTTATTAAATGTTCTACTATGTTCTAATGTGTTTCAACTTCACCATTTTATTAAATTCCTCTGCCATAATAAATATATATTTGTTGTAATATCTCCATTAGTTGAGAGGATAAATTTTAGCATATTGAGCATATTGATTGGGATAAGTCAAACTTTCTTTGGATTGAAGGGTTGCCCAGAAAGGGTGGTATTGGAGGTCTTGAATTTTAGACATCAAATGTTAGAATTTGGGAGAACCTAAGAAATCATTTAGTTCAGTTTTGTTATTACACAGGTGAAGAAACTTAGGCACAGGGAGGTCGCGCCACTAATGAGAGAGACCTAGAATCCAGGTCTTCTCTCTTTGATAGCTCTCCTTGAGGTATCTTCTCAATCTATGTTTTAGTAAGTCCTAGGACAGTGTTCCTTACCACCAGTTTTCAAAGGAACATCATGCTGCTAATTAGAACTAACTCATGTTTCCTTTATTTTTCTCAAAGTAAAGGTCCTGTCCAAATTCGTGTTTCAATAATAACTACCAAGTGGTTACTTTTCCTGACCACCATGTTGCCTCGCTATGAATCATGGCAGTCAATCATTTAAGTGTGAGCTTTAGAGAGAGCTTCTCTCAGTGTCTTAGCAGGATCTAAACCTTTCTGTCAACTCTCTAATGTGTTTCCCAGCACAACTCAGCTATGTTCTGTTTCTTCCAAAACAGATGATGGAGAGCAGGATAGTGTCATTACTTTCATGCATCAGAACTAACTTTGCAGCAATAGCTTCTTCCACTGGACAGTTGTGTTGCCAGGAAAACATACACATACACACATATATACATGCCCCCATTAGAAGAGGTTTGATTGTCTCATATGCCGATCAGTTCTCTGGCTTTCATAAATGCTTTTTTTCTTAGTTTTATCTGAAATGCAAAAGAGGAAATGAGAACATTGTTGGCACGATAGGAGACAAGTGGCATGTCTGTGTTCTTCTTCCTTGTGTTTCTCCCTCTAGGATCTTTAACCAGAGAGGAGATTTCTGTTGTGGGTAGCCAGACCAGTCTGGCTCAATACCACTGCACATGGCGCCTTTGTCAGCATGAGAGCAATTGAAAATGGAATCATAGCCATCAGATGTCAAGATATGTTTTAACATTTAGTTTTTAAAGGCCACAGTGCTCCCTTAGAGAAGCAGCTGGAGCATTTAGCCTGACATTCGCAATTTAAACTGAAAAGTCCAAACTGAACCAGGAGAGCAACATGACTGATGATTGAAGGGTTCTGATACTTGGAAGATGCCTCTAAGGTGGGCCTAAACTAAGGCAGTAACTAACTCCTAGTCGCCCACAGGGATTTTACTTGATTTTTCATATAGACAAATAAAACCATTCTTTAATAGGTGCGAATAATATCTAGATGATGGATACTACCATTTAGAATATCTTTTCAAATATTTTCTTTACATTGCTGCCAGAATAATCTTTCTACTGCACAGTTCTGATTATGATATTGCTTTACTTAAAAAGTATAGTTCTCCATTGTAATGCATAAAATACATATTCCTTAACCTGGCATTTAGTGTCATGCATGATCTGACTTACCTACTTTTCCAGTCTTTTACCATTCAATTGCCCTTCACAAATTTTGAAATCTAGCTAGTCCAGCTACTTGGACCTCTGTCTTGCCTTTTCCTGACACTGTGCCTCTTTGCCTAGAATGGTCTTCCTCCATCTCACTCTTTTCCAGAGCTTGGGGGTACATATGAGAGAAATCTGCTTCAATTCCTTCATTTTACAAATCAAGAAACCCAAGCCTAGAGAATGAAAATGACTTTTCTGTCTTCCTTCTTAACTAGAAGTGATTAGTCTTTCCTTGGCTATCTTATAACCTGCAACCCCTAACTCCCTCCTGGTTTTGGTCTATCCTATGGCATTATTTTATATTATATTATAAATCTGTATTATAGTTATCTTACAGAACCTCCTAATAGTTCTGTGAGGTAGAGAGGGATGTGCCATTATGCCCACTTACCAGATGAAAAACAGACACAGAAGAGGCAAATCAGTATGTGATAGACCACTGAATGATTTATTATTTTAGCCAAAATTAATCAATACTTTCTGTTGCATGGTGGGATAATATCTGTACTCACAGAGAAACATTGAAGCAAGAGCCAGAGCAGCCATCCTTACCAGTTGTTAAAATAAGAAGTTGAGTAGGCAAAGATTTTTGATGAGACTGGAAATCCATTGTTTTTTGAGAAAGGTTGTTTGTATGAGGAGAGATATAAGATAGGTTTTGAAGGAGGGAAAGAAGGATAATAGGAGTTATAATGAGAAGTCCAGTGAACTAGTGAATGACTAACACAAGAAGAGAAAAAATGTGGGAGATAGGAGGAAAAGGGAAGATGCTCTTTTGACAAGAGAGAAAGAAGCAGTTACATTTGGAAGAGGGAATACAGGAAATCAGAGTAATGCTAGACAACCAAGGACCTGTGAGATCGTAGATAGGAGTCTGGATTACATGTGGAAGAAGAAATAGGAACCTTCAGGATGTTCTGGAAAACATTAGGAGAGTGGATATAGGAAAGAGCCATTGATTTTAAATTAAATGAACTAGGCTCAAACTCTGGTTCCATAAGGTGGTTCCTACCTATGGACTTCCTATTCAGTTTCTCTTTCTGGGTCTTGGTTCCTTCATTTATAGCATGATATAAGAAAAAAATTGAGTTTAGAGGCAGAAAACCTGGCTTTCAATCCTTGCTCTTCTGCTTTCTACTCCTTTGACCCTCAGAGAGTCATTAAGCTCTCCAGACTTTAATTTCCTCATCTATAAAATGCTGGAGTCAAACTAGATAACCTCTAAGGCCCACAGATATAAATGTGTCATATGTTTACATGGCCTCTAAGATTCTTTGTAAATCTAATTCCTATGATCTTATGATTTTCTGAAAGTGATGAAGCAGAGGTGAGACAGAAAAGAACTCACAGTTAATACTTTAAGACTTAACAATGACTTCCTTAAAACAACCCTACGTGAAAGGTAGTGAAGAGAAGAGATTTCTCCCCTTGTTTATAGATGACACAAAGGACCCCTGGGAGGTGGACTGATTTGCCAATGGTCATGTACCTAACAAATGTCAGAGCTAGGATCTGAACCTAGCTCCTACCAAATTCAATGGTTAAATTTATCAACTTTGACATTCAAAATGAGCCAAAGACCAGTAAATTTCCCCTGCTCCTTTACAGCATCATCAGTTGCACTATTTATTTGGAACAGATAGAACAGAAAGCAAGGAAGAAAATTTGCAAAGGCAGAGAGAGAAATAACCTCTTTTCCAGAGAGAAAAGGTCTAAACCACGAGAGATTCATGTCTAAATCTTAAATTCAGCAAATCCATTATTTTTTCCTCCCAAAACAACAACAGCAACAATAAATTAAAAGCAAAGCCCAGTATCTGCAACCAGTCTCCTTCCACTTAGGCGACACATTCCATACATTGAGAAGGATATTGTCACATAGGCACAGTTATGATGCCCTAATTGCTTTACTCGCCTTCATAAAAGTGTCACCTGATAAATGCATTTTCTCTACCAGACCTGCCACTTTTTTATCAGCAGTTACGGAGGCTATTTTTAGCCAGGGCTGAGTTTTATTTTTTCTACCCTTAAATGGGCTGTTGTTTAGTCTCCCTATATTTCACTTTTCCATCTATTCTTTAAAAAAAAGAAGAAAAAAGAAAAAAAGTCTTTTGATATATATGTACATATATATATATATACATATAGTATTAGTATTTCCCTTACTTCTAAAAGTATCTTCAGAATGATCTATTCTTTTTTTTCACTAGTCAAAATAGGACTAGCTACAGAAAGTAGCCTTCATCCATTTTCTTAAAGGTTATTTTAGAATTCTAGGAAAATGTCTGATATTTGCTGATTTAAAGGCAAAAAATCCAGCCTTTCCAAGGAGCCGATATTTTCCTTTCAAAATGGAGGAAATTAATGATACATTGGCAGTGGGGAAGCAGAGTGAGAGATAGCAGCTTTCTTACCCACCGAGCTTTATCTTCCATAGCAAGTATATTGGTGATTTTAAAAAATCTTTGATCAAGTCTTCTTATCCCCTGGTAGGCTCTCACTAAGTGGCAGAGAGGAAAGACGGATTTTATTCTCATTCTAGCCTCTTAATTATAACCATCCATTCTAAAGGTTGTCCAACTTGAACCATTCGCTGCTGACACAGAGCATGCTTCCTCCCAAATGAATGCTTTTCGGTCAATGAGCATTTATCAGCTTCTTACTATGAGCCAGGCTCTGTGTGTACCATATGCACACAATATAGGACACATACTGCTCACTTCATAGCCCTTTTTAAATGATTGAGAAGGATATCTCCCTCTCTGTATGCTATAGAAAGGATTGGCCTTGGAGCCAGGAAGATCAGAGTTCAAGTTCCTCTGGTGATACCTGATATATATATATATATATATATATATATATATATATATATATATCAGGTGGTAAGTCTTTGGAAGTTCTGTGAGGAGCAGAGAAGGTAAGTGATTTGCTCAAGATCATATAAACCTCTATGTGTGTATGTCTGCATATATGTATATTCCTACCCTCCCTGGTGATACCATGTCCTTCTCTCCCTCCTCTGCTTCCCAACTCTTACATTGGTAAAATAGTCAAAACAAGATTACCATTGTTACTAGATAAGAGTGCTGCAATCTATTTCCCAATAGCTACACTCAGAATCTTTATATGATTGAGGGTCACCAGCTCCTTTCTTCCATGGTTACTATTCCCTGATTCCTCATGCTTATTCATGCCAACCTGATCCTTAAAAGGTCCCTATCTTACTCTCTCCTTCCCTTGTTTTGTGTTCTATAGAACTCATATTCTATTTTTTAAAATCTATCCTTTGTAGTAAACCTCATCTGCTCAAACTTACCCTTTTCTCTTGAAACCTGAATCCCTCTAGGAGATAACACATCCCTAACTTCCTTTGTCAACATTGAATCTGTTTCTTCTCATACAACAAATTGTATGGGAACTTAGAGCTTATCTAGTCCATCTTCCATCTTTTATAAATGAGGAAACCAAGGCCCAAAGACATTAAATGTCTTTCTTACGTTCATACAATAGTAAATGGCAAAGCTTGAATTCACATATAAGCTTCTCTCCCACTTTTTGACTCTCTCCCTAAATTCTCAGTCTTCTTCCAAATCCGTTCTATTCAGGTATATCCAGATGTTGGTGGTTCTTCTATGTTGCCTGTTCTCTCTCAAATTGATTTCCTGGTTCACATTTTTCTCTCTTTCTCAATCATGGTCTTTATATCTTTATATTTTAAATTACATGTTAGTATCCCTTTCAAATACACTTGTTTCCTAGATCCCATACTTAGCACCATTAATCCACTTTAGCCACATACATGTACTTGATCTCATTTTCTCCATAATTCAGCTCCCAAAATGTATCTCTGAAATTCTTGTATCTCACTATAAACTTCTGTCCAACTTATCACTTCATAAGCCTATTCTCTGTCCCCTCTATAACCTTCAGTAATTCTTATTGAGCTGTCCCTAAATTTCCTCCCTTCACAGTTCTGATACAATATTTGATCAGGCAAACTTTCTACTGTCTTCTACTCCTAAATCCTTTGGCTAATTGTTCAGTCACTGGTCATCATTTTCCAAACTCTAGCCCTAGATTTCTCCTAGTACTTTCATTTTCTTTTCTTATTCTAATGGAGCTGAGTGAACCCCTAAGGCAGTGATGGCAAACTTTTTAGAGATGGAGTGCCAGATCTCGTCCCAATCCCACCCCCTGAGTCTGAATGCTGTGCCTTGCACCCCCTTTTTCCCCACACAGGGGAGTGAGGAAGTGCTCCTATAGGCTGCTAAGCAGAAGGGTGGGTGAGATGGGGAATGTCCTCTGGGAGTGTAGAGAGGGGGAGGGAAGTGGCTCGAGTGCTCTGCTCGAGTCCCTTCTGCTTTCCTAGTAACAAACTCTCAGGAGGAGAGTGGCACAAATGCCCACAGAGAGTGCTCTACATGCCATCTTTGGCACCCAGCTCATAGGTTTACCATCACTGCCCTAGGGCAATCAATCAATCACTCATTTAATCAGGCAGTCAACAGAAACTTATTAAACATCTAGGATGTTCTAAGCACATTACTGACCCAGAATCCACAGTTCTAGGTACTGAGGATACAAAGGCAAAACAATGACCTAACTATAAGGATCTTATATTCTCTCACTGGTGACAATATGTCACCAAACCACATAATTTGAGAGTTGGAAGGGACCTCAGAGGCTACTTAGTACTGTCACACATCAATGGAACTGCCACTATAAGAAAAGCAACATTGGTTTTCCAGTTTCTATTTCAAGATCTCCAAGGAAGGGGACTCATATTCTATAGAGGCAGCTCTTTTCAATGTCCTCTATATCTAAGTGAGGAAATTTTTCCTAATAATAAGTCTGAATCTGTATATTTTGCAACTTCCACCCATTATTTGTGGTTCTGCTCTTTAGGGCCCAAAAGACTAAAATTAATTACTTTTCAACTTGATAGCCCTTCACAAATTTGAGGACAACTAGCCATCATATCTCAACTAAGTTTTCTCTTCTCCAGGCTAATCATATCCAGAGCCTTCAAATGGTTTTCATATAACATGACCTCATGACCTCAAGACCCATCAACATCCTAACTGTTCTCTTCTGTATACCCAATAGTTTATCAATGTCCTTTTAAGCTATTATTCCCAGAACTCAAAACATTATGCCAGATGAATTCTGAAGAGGACAGAATATAGTGAGATAATTTTCCTGTAAACTGTACCTCTCAATGCAGCCTACATATATTATAGAAATTACATTAGCAATGCATTTATATATATGCACATAGATAAATATGTTATATATATTTACAAAATGTACATGTATATATAATAAAAATAACCCTTCACTTAGACTGTATCAATTGCTTTATTAATTTTTTGGCTTATATCATTTGCATGTAATTTTATTAGATACCCAATATTACAATGATAAATTATGATCATGGTAAAATTAAAAGTAAAAGAATAACCCTAATTATTAGTTGATTATTTATGGATGACAATTAATAATCAATAATTATGTTGTGAGAAAAATAAAACAAAGAAAATCCCTCAAAGTGCATGGCAAAAACATCCTTTCCAAGAGGTGTTGTGTACATGCTCCCAGCATCCTGGAAATGTGTCTAGACATTATGATATTTCAGTTGGCTTTAAAGCTATAAGAGTGACTTTGGCTGTTATCATATATGGAATGGATGACTTCTTCATAGAACAGAAACAAGAAAAAGATCTGATCTTCTTGAAGGAGACCTTGTAAAAGCTAAAAACTCTGGTTGTCCCTTCTGAGAAGAAATATTCAGAAGACAACTCCCTTTTAAAAGGGCGAGGGTCTATATAATCTCTCTATATATATATTAGTTGACATATGAGTTCTGAGTGTTTGGCTGAGCTGGAACTAGCCTGCATTCTGACATTGTAATTTACTAATTAAATATGTTTGGCTCAAATAATTGATTCTCAGTATTTATATTTAATTTTTGCAATGTAAACATTTTGGATTGAATATTTTTTAGAGAATTTAATAATCAAATATATATATTAGTTATATTGTCATATGTAGATATGATACAAACCTGTCCACCCTTTTTTTTTCAACTAGGACTTGGCAGTATGAGTAAACAACATTTGCTATTTAGGCTAAAATTATTTAGTCTTGTTCTGCATCTAAAGATGAACGGCTTTGTAAAGTTTGCTGATACTCATTTCAGCTATTTCCAGATGATCAGAGTGGGAACACATAATGTTTTTCACATTACAGACACTTAGAAAAGGCTGTTGCTAAAAAGCTTCGTTCACAAATAGGATACTGGAAAACAAAAGTGAAAACCGTTAACTGTACCATCTTTTCTAGTTTGAAAATGAAGTCTCGAATTTCTTTGTTTTGGAAATTCTCTATCACAGAATTCTCTTAGCTCCTTAGCAGTTAAAGCTCTTATAAGGATATTTACATTTTCCTTCCTCCAAATGTTAAGTTAAAGTTTTCAGACTTTGGAACTCCAACTTGCATAAGCCTGTATTGTGAGCAACTACTTTTCATTCAGTTTTTGGAAGGCATTTGCTCTCCTTTGCCACATTTTGAAATCTTCCAGAATAATTTAGAATAGAATGGCTGTTTTCTTGCAGCTAGTAGGTAATGATGTGAATTTTAATGGAAATTAGAGACTGAAAGGAATATTTTAAATGTTCTTAGACAATGGTTAGATGTTCTTCATAGTTGAGCATTCACTTCCTTAGATGAATCTGTGTTTTCATAGTCGTGGGCTCTCCCTCCATAGAAAAAATTCTCCCATGCCTTTCTATTTTTACAGTAGCTGTTCCTGTCTTTAATGAATCTTATCCACTCCAATTCCTGAAGACTTTTTCTGGTTTGTTGAATAACTCTAGAGCAGAGTACAAGATGAGTCTTAGAGGTATAAAATAATTATTTAGATTTTCTATTTCTATTGATTTTGGATATATATATATATATACATACATACATACATAAAGCCTTACTAATATTTAATATATGGATCAGCAGTGACACTCTCACTTTTGCATGTCAGATGATCAAGGTTCATATTAGTCCTTTATACTTTTCCAAGTGGCTACAAAACCTAAAAGAAATAGAATTTAAGAGAATATATTTTCTCAGTAACTCAGTGAAATTAAACACATTCCCTAGCTCTCAGGTAGAATGCCTGCCTTTTTTACTATAGAGATATCTAATTCTGGCAACCTGGGTTGCCAGTTTTACCACTACTTCTAATTAACTCCTGCTTTGGGTCCTATCCTTAAGATCATCCTCTTTTCCTTTGTTCTCATTTCCACTCGTACCTCCCCAGTTCAACAACCTGGATCAGGAGCAGAAACCATAAGGAGTGGCTGCCAGGGCTGACCTGGGAGTCAGGCTCCCAAAGGTCGTAAGATAATAAATTAGTTGGGATGATTTCCTGTAGCAAAGTACTAAACAATTGTGTGTTTCTTTCTCATTTTGTTTCATATTTGAGGAGACTGTAGAGAAAATTCTGAATGTGAGCTAGAACATAATTGGCATTTTTTCCCTGGTCTCACATTTCCTTTGATCACTGAGGATTCTTCTGTCTTAGTCTTTTCCATGTCAATTATCTCAATTTCTTCTTTCCTCTAAAATTAGATTAGATTGAAACTTTTCTTAAGGCTTTAAAGTGTTTTAAATGCTGGGAATATGAAAGAAAAGAAAGGAAGAAACAAACAAACTAACTAACAAACAAAGGAAAAGAAAAAAACTATTACATTCAAACTCCACCCAATCCAATAGACTTACTCAAAAAAGTTGAGGCTTTCTAAGTGACACAGAATTATCCTGTGGTCGTAAATGCTGTTGTTTACTGGTTTTAGTGGGAATAGAAAGATTTTGTGTTTAGAGGGCAAGGCATGATAGAGGGATAATCATTTACACTGATAGACTGAAAGGTGTAAAATTCAGGAAATGTACAAAGTGGAACAGATTTCAGACCAAGATTGTTTTGTTTATTTGAGACTCTGTTGGTGGGGTTTCTCATAGGACTATGTGAAAATTGATTGTATTTTCCTTCCACTTCTTTCTCATATGAATGCAAAGAAGAGCTGTGTGTAACAGTGAAAGGATATATAAGTCAGACATTTACCCTGATACAATTCAACCAGAATTTATTAAGCACATATACAATAGAAGGTAGTGTGGTTACAAAAACAAAAGGAAAACTATGCTGTCTGCAAAGAATTTATATTCTATTGGGGGAAAGTAGCACATTATCTATTATAATGTACATGTAGAATATATATATATAATGCAAATAATAGATAAATAAACATATATCTGTATATATTTATCAATATCTATCCTTAATCTATATTTCTATCTATCTATCTATCTATCTATCTATCTATCTATCTATCTATCTATCTATCTATCTATCTATCTAATAACTCTTTTGGGAGGTTAGAATCAGAATTCTAACATTTGAGAATCCAGAAAAATCTATTGTAGGACATAGTACTTCCAGGAACTAAGGACATTTTGTTTTTTAAAACTATGACTTTTTTTAATGAGAAAAACTTCTGAGTATAATCAGATGTAAAGTAAAATAATACTTTTCCAACCACAAATCATCTTATTTCCTTTAAAGATGACATTTTGTGGGTTTCACTGATTATAACCTACAATGCTTTGTCCTTTCAGCAATGATAGCCACTGAAACTAAATAGTAAAATAAACTGAACTTTGAACTACATATTCAGAATCCTGTATTACAGAAGGTTAATCAGATTTTACAAATTAATAAAATATAGTTAATTATATTGATAACACTAAAATATTATTACTATTTTAAGGATAACAAAAATGTTTTGTCAAATAATAAGTCAAATAAAATAAATTATTTTTATTTAAAAAATTTTCATCTTTTAATATTTACTCTTGCAGGGGTGGTTACATGATCACAAAGGTGGTTTCCCCAGTGTAAGGCTTATCTATAGTACTAGAGTGAAATAAGAAACCTTGTACAAATTAACAGAAATATTGTGGGACAACCAAATGTGATAGACTTTGGTACTAATAGCAGTATGATGATCCAGTACAATTTTGAGGGACTTAGGACAAAGAATGCTATCCACCTCCAGAGAAAGAATTGATGGAGTAGAAATGCAGGTGAAAACAGATGATTTATCACTTGTTTAGGTATATATTTTGAGGTTGTGGTTATATAAGATTATTCATTTATAAAAATGAGTAATACGGAAACATGTAAAACCCAGATTGAATTGTTTGCCAGCTCTGGGAGGGGGAAGGGAAGAAGGGAAGGACAATTTGGATCATATAACTTTGGAAAACTCATGTGGAAATTTTTCATTAAATTAAAAAATTAAATTTTTAATTATATAGTAATATAACATTGATACGGTAGTACATATATGCTATATGTGCATATATTTTAGATAAAAATAACATGAGGTACAAGAGAAATCTCACTAGGTCTAGAGCAGTGATGGGCAAACTATAGCCGGTGAGCCTGATGCAGCCCCCTGAAATGTTCTATCTGGTGGTGCTACATTATTCCTAATCTGACAAATACAATACAATGAAACTGGAAAGAGTTGCCTTGGAAACAGCCTGACAGATGAGCATTTCCTTTCCTTTGGCCCCCTCTTTAAAAAGTTTGTCCATCGCTGATCTAGAGTAATGGAATTTGATTCAAATGCTATTTCTGAGAGTAACTATTTATGTTACCTAGGGCCTCGGTTAACTCAAAGAGTTTGGACAAGATGACCTCTGAAGTCCTTCCAACTATATAAATCTATGACATATTGCTGTTACATGCTTAAAAATTCTTTTTTGATAATCAAAAAAGTTTGGAAACCTTTTCAATAGACTAGAAAACCAGTGTAACACTTTGGTTGCCCTTAACAGTAGATGGATGATATGAGAGCTACATTGATATTGCTAAGTTATTAAAAGAACCACAAAAAAGTACCTTGTTCTGAATTTTCAAAGTTCTGAACATGAACTAGTCTTGTATATTTAGAAAATTATACCTCATTTCCCCTATGTTGAATATCAGTTTCTTAGCTCTACCATGCTCCTACTTTCCTTTAAGTGAGTGTCTCAGTTGGTATTAATGAGAATATGCGAATAATCTAAACATAGACCAACCATTTATGATCAATTTTGTGGCTAAAAATAGTCTCAATTTTTAAAAGATATATGCTATTAAATGGAAGGGAAGAGATGTGAATGAATCAAAATAAGCATATCATGCCTATTAGAATAAAAAATAACAACATGACCAAAACACATACCCCTAAAAATGGTGGGTTAGCAATAGAATATTCATGAATGAAGCCAGTAGCTAGTAACTTGAGTACTTGGAGAAAAAATAAAATTAATTTTTCCTATTAATTAGATGTTAAGTTCAGTTATTTCTTTTCATTGATGGATAAAAGTGATTTCATTTCCCTTTTAATTTTGTTCCCCTACTGCAAAGCTCTAAGCACCACACCTGAGAGAAAACTATGTTGAAGACAGCATTCTTTTTATAGCCCTGACAATACTCTTTCTAAAGTGTTGTTTGTCTCTATTTCCCCAAGGCTCCTTAGACCTCTAGAGAGACAGTTGTTTAGACATTATAAATGAACTCCAACATGTGCTGTGTTTTGAAATACCTTCAGACTTGTTTGGTCATTTCTCCCTCCCCTTCCACAAACCACTATGATTTTTGGAATACTCAGTAGACATTGGAACCTGAAATTCAAAGAGATAATCAAAGACAGTTTGTAGTGAAAAAATGCAACCATGGTAGAGGTAAGGGCAGGAGGATATATGTCTTAATTTAGGGTAAGGGAACATAAGCAGAGGACATATTGAGAAAAAAAAACAATAAAATCCATGAAAAATCGATTCCACAGCTCTCAGAAGATGGTCTAAGCTCTCTTTGTTGAGCAAAATTACATTCTATTCACCTGACATCAGTAATTTACATAAACCCACAAACCAAACATGCCTAGACAACTTTGGGTTCCTAGAAAGATAGAAGATAGAAAAAAATCTAAGAAATGTAAAAACAAGTCACAAATGAAGAGCACCAACATGTTTACATTGACATCTCCACAAAGCTAGAATTTGTTTCATGAATTCCTCTCCTCCTTTAAAAAAACAACTTAAGACTACATGATTTATTAATGAAGACAAAAGAAAAATAAACACTTGAACATTTCTACTGAAATCCTCTTCTGATGATGCCTTATTTTCAAAGGCAGCAGATTCCAAGCAGATAACAATCTCTGATAGTGCCTGTTGAGTCACAAAGTCAAGTGTGGGGATATTCTGAGAACCAGTATAAATAACTGAGAATTTCATAACCAGAAAACTGACTACGAGTGGATGGGCTTTTTCTTTCTGTCTGTCTGCCTTTTTTCTTTAGTCCTAGCTAAACATGAAGATTTATCTACTGAGAGATGGTGTTGCCCTCATGACTGGAAGTTGTACCTGTCCAGATGAAATCAAGGGACCTGGAAATATGTAAGAAAGTATAAGGATGCAAAGCAAATTTATCTGATTCCGTGCTGCTAGATGCATTCATGACATGTCATAAAATGTCTTCTGTGCATCTAATAGTGTCTAATGAATCTTTTAAACTCTAATGTGGAAATGTGATCTTTGTCCCTTCTTTCAAATGAGAGAATGAGAGGCAATGGGAAATAATGGGAAAAACAAGACAAATAATTGACTGGATGTCAGTAGACCTGGTCAGGGTCGTGCTGAGGAATGTTTAAAAAAGCAGCTTTTTGTTTATGTGTGGTGCATTTTTAGGTTTAAATGTCATTATTAATATTCATTCTATTGTTTTCTTAAGTCTAAACAAACAATAAAATAATAAATCACGTCCTGATTTGGTGCAGTTACTGATTCCTTGGGTTAAATGCTTACACGGAACATTTAACAATCACCTCTCCTGAATTCATTTTAGATGGCTCCATGAACTCTCACCACCTCCCACATTAGGCCTGAGGTCATTAATTACTTTTGTTACCTTAGACTTACAAAACTATACAGTAGAGTTTTGAGTTAAAAAGATTGGAATTCAAATCTTGCCTTGTGCTGTGTGCCTCAGGATATATCATTTTTGAGTTTTAGGTCAGAGGTGGAGCCCAGAGTAAGAATGTCTAGGAAGTTTTCAAGGGAAAATAACAGAACTGAGTTAGGTCAGATCCATGAATAGAGTAAGAAAAAACAAGAAAAGCATTTATAAAGCACAGTTGCCAAGGCCAGTCACTGCTACTCTTAAGGATGATGTCATTAGAATTGAAACAAAGCAATTTATCTGCATGAAGCAAGAAAGAAACAATTGTTTCCAAGAGTTCTAAGATCAGCATCAAATTCTACCTTGAGGAGGCTGCTGGATAGCTCAGTGGATTGAGAGCCAGGCCTAAAGATGTGAGGTCCTAGGTTCAAATCTGACTTCAGACACTTCCCAGCTGTGTGACCCTGGGCAAGTCACTTAACCCCTGTTGCCTACAAAAAAAAAATTCTACCTTGACCCCAAGGCTTCCTATATTCAATATATTAGAGTAATATAGAATCTCTAGAATAATGTGCTTAAAATAATCCCTAAATTAGGGAGGCAGAACTCATTGTTTTTACAAAGGAGAAATTGTTTACCACCTCTTTGTGGAACTGTGTTGTACTTCTAGAAAGCATGTTTACCTGGAAGATTTTCTTCCTATATCTATGTGATAGACTGTGATGAAAATTGCCCAAGATTTTAGATACAAAGGAAATGAAAAGGGACAATGATTTTGGCAAATCAAGGCTGATAAATACAACTTCTGTAAAACCTTCTGAGCTTTTCCTACTTTTTTTCTTTTCTTTTTAAAAAAATATTAAAAAATTTTTAGAATATTTTCCCATCGTTACATGATTCATGATTCCCCAACCCCTCTTTACTCCCCTGTCCCAGAGCTGACAAGCAATTCCACTGGATTATACGTGTATCATTGTTCAAAACCCATTTCCATGTTATTCATATTTGCAGTGGAGCAGTCTTTTAACATCAAAACCCTAATCATATCCCAATCAATCTACATGATCAATCATATGTTTTTCTTCTCACATTTTTTTTTCTGGATGTGGATAGCATTCTTTCTCATAGGTTCCTCTGGATGGTCCTGGATCACTGCATTGCTGCTTGTAGAGAAGTCCATTACATTTGATTATGCCACAGTGTATCAGTCCCTGTGTATAGTTTTCTCCTGGTTTTGCTCCTTTCACTCTGCCTCAATTCCTGGAGGTCTTTCTAGTTCACATGGAATTCTTCCAGTTGATTATTCCTTTCAGCGCAATAATATTCTATCACCATCAGATACCACAATTTGTTCAGCCATTCCCCTATTGATGGAGACTCTCTTATTTTCCAAATTTTTGCCACCACAATGAGCCCAGCTATAAATATTTTTGTACACATCTTTATCCTTATTATCTCTTTGGGGGTACAAACCCAGCAGTGGTATGGCTGGGTTAAAGGACAAGCATTTTTAAAGAACCCTTTGTTCTTAGCTCCAAGTTGCCCTCTAGAATGGTTGTACCGATTCACAACTCCACCAGCAGCGTATTAGTGTCCCAATTTTGCCACATCCCCTCCAACATTTATCACTTCCCTTTTCTTCCATATTGATCAGTCTGATAAGTGTAAAGTGGTACCTCAGAGTTGTTTTAATTTAAATTTCTTTAATCAGGAGAGATTTAGAACACTTTTTCATGTGCTTATTGATAGTTTTGATTTCATCATGTGAAAACTGCCTATTCATGTACTTTGACCATTTGTCAATTGGTGATTTTCCTTCTTTTTTATGACAAGCCTCTGCCAGAGTTTGATGAACCCTGGAAGTTGAAGTTTGTAGGAACATTCTAAAGTTCACTATTTGAAAAGTTTGTTTATAAGAGCAAACATCTCCATCTACATTCAATGAGAAAACAAGGTTTGATTCAACTCACGCAGTATTGGGCAGATAGAAAATGAGTCTTCATCAATTCCTCTTCTTAATCCTATAACTTTGGGCAACTATTTTCAATTCTTGACCTCAGTGTCTTTATCTTCAAATAAAGGGACTTGGATATTGGCAAACTACAACCATATCACCAATGTATGGGGCCTGGAAAAGAAAAAATTTCTCATAGATGCATGATAGCTATCTTTAAGTGTCTGAAAGGGTATTAAAGGGACAAGAAACTTATTCTGTATAGCCAGGAAGAGAATGGCTGGAGTTGTAGATAGGCAGATTTACAATTGGAATAAAGAAGAACTTCCTCACAAAAAGAGAAATTTTCAAAATGGAATTAGATCTGTGTTGTATAAGTGGAATCTCACCAAAGATTGTTTAGCAAGGCTTGGATGAGCATTTGCTGGATATAATTTAGAGATTCTTTTTCACATATGTCTTAGACTATATCCTTCTTATGTCTCTCTTTGCATTTGAAAGACTCTATGAACACATAACTTCTAAAATTATTTATAGTTTGAATATTCTATGATTTGGGGATAAAGAAGTTGAGTCAAACAACAAAGGAGAAATTAATTAAGAAAAAAATTCTTGATCTTAGTACTTTTGTGTGTAGATTCGGGAATAATTAACAAGATACATGTAAAACTACTCTTTCCACTTTTTACTATAATCAAATGTTCCTCATCCCCATATTTCTGTTGGTGATCTGTGTAATGTTTTGTTTACTTCTTTGATTTCTTTATTCAGAAATTCTGCAAAATTTTCACATATTTCATGCATTACAGCATTCAACGTTTTCAATTTGTCATATACTTTTGGGAGATCTATGATCCTTAAGTTGTGTCTGTGCATCCTGTCCTCAAAATCAATGATTTTTACTTAAATTACATTAACATTGTTACTATTTGTTTCTCTTTCCAAATATGATATATATATATATATATATATATATATATATATTTGTGTATATATATTCCTCATACACTGTTCTCTTTTCCTTCTTCACATCTTCAGAAAGACTTGCCACTGGTTTTAAGTTTCCTTGTCTGCTAGTTATTTCAATTGTGCAGCCATAAATTTTACCATTTTCCCCTTCTAAAATCTCTCAAGATTATTTCTCTTTTTTAAACTATCTCGTACAATGGTTTTTGTTCTATTGGGAATCCACAGGGTTTTGGGTTTTAACAGCTTGTTTCTATTTCCTTTTTCTTAAAATATTTTTTTTAGTTTCTAATTGTGTTTTTTGATACTCATTCTCCCTTCTAATTTGTATACATTTTCACTTGACTTAATTGCCTATGTTCTAGGTTTTTAATTGAATTTTCTTCCTCTTAACTTTTTTGATGCCCTTTCCCTCTCATGCTCCTTTGCCACTTACTTTCTCTCTCTTTCAACTTGATGAATCTCAGTGCTAGAAAACAACCACAGCATTTTTCCATGTTGGGGAGTTTATATACATTGATTTCAGTCCATGTCCCAAATAGCTGCTGGGATAGAGATTTGGTCAACATAGCTGGATTTCAGTCACTTTTCCTTCAAGCTTTCCACAGATATGCATACTGACTCTGCTCTAATTTGCTCTGACTTTGTTTTCAGGCTGGGTGGAATCAGCATTGATTTTTTTTTCCATTTCACATATTTGGGGAGAGTGAGATGGATGTTTTGAGTTTCTATAACCCTGGGATTCTTGAATGAGGGGTGGCTGTAGTCAGAGGGAAGCATACCTTCCTTTCCTCTCTCTTTCCCTCCTCCTCAGCTGGCTAGACAAAATCAGAGGACTGCTTGTTACGACAAGATGAAGGAGAAAAGGGCAGAGTAACCACATAGATTTCATTTTTCCATGCTATAAATATTTGTAGCTTGGAGCAACGGGGTAGGGTAAGAGCAGTACAATGAATAGAGGGCTAGATTTTGAGTCGATTAGACATGAGCTTTAATTTTGATTCAGGAATTGTTTGACTATGTGATGTTAGGCAAATAACTTCACATGCCTCTACCTCAGATTTTTCATCTGCAAAATAGAGGACAATAATAGCATCTACTTTCTAAAGTTGCTCTAAAGATTGAATGCAATGACATGTGAAATGCTTTTCAAACACTAAAGTACTATATAAATTGTAGCTATCATTATTAGTGATAATAGAAGAAGCCACTTGAATTAAAAAAATGCTAAAGAAGTACTGTTTTCATGAAGTAGTAAAAGTGATTGACATCTTCCCTACTGAGTTTGAATCTAGCTTCATTTACCTATTATCTCTGTGACCCTGGGCAAATCACTTAATCTCTATCTGCCTCAGTTTTCTCATCTTTAAAATACAATACAATAAACATGTTTAAGGGCATTCTATGTGCCAGACACTATGCTACAATTAATAATAATAAAAAAAAGACATTTTCCGCTGTCAAGGAGCTTATGATCTAACGGGGAGGAAACAATATACAAAAAGAGGTAGAGAAACAGGGGAGTGGAGACACCAGAGAGTACTTGGCATGGAGACAGGAGGTTGGGGAGGATTTTGTTCTATGGAGTTGAAAAAAATAGTCAGGGCAGAAGACAGGAGTGGAATGAACTCAAAGGCCTAATTTCTTCTCTCTTCAAAGGAAGGCTTTGGGAGTAATATGGTACTCCAACCTCTATCTTTCAAATCAAAGAGGAGAGGAGTCTAAGGATATTCAAGGATAATAATAGGAAAATGAAAATAACAGGACCTATCTACTAAAGTCCTTGTGATGATTTAATGAGATGAAGTGTGAAGTCCTTTACAAACCTAAGGGTACTATATAAATGCTAGCTATTGTGGTTATTACTCTTACTCCTCCTACTACTACTAGATAACATTTATGTTGTGTCAAGTGCTTTATTATTATTACTCGGCCAAACTGGATGTTGAGAGACTTAGGCTTTAAAAGAAGCAATAGTATAAGCTAGAATTGAAGTGAGACTATCAAGAAAAAGTCCTTGGCATTCTGAAAGAAAAGAGTATAAGGGCCTTCACAAATAGAATAACTCCTATTTTAATTTTAACCTAGCTTTAAGTTAATAAGTATAGGAAGTTATCTTTAAACTCAAATTTCTTAAATTTTGAGCCAGTATTCTTTCCATCATACCATACTATCTCAGAAAAGACATATTTTCTTCTTTTGAAATTTCACTTAAGAGAGAGAGATAAGCAGCTGAATGGACCTTTGAGTCAGAAAATTCTTTGGTATACAGAGATGGTCTAATAAACCAAAGATATCACTACACAGAAATAAGCACTGTTATACAGTGAGAAGCATATGCACTTTGGAGTCAGAAAACTTGGATCCAAATCATGCTGACAAATATTTATATCCTCATGCAAGTCACTTAACTTTGGCCTTGAGTTTCCTCATTTTAAAAGAGATTGTCAGACTAGATGGCCTTTAAATCCTTCCTGTCCAAAATTTATGACTCTATGGCTGACAAATTTTCTCTAAGAATATCTGTGTCTTTGTTACCCATTCTTAAGTTTCCACAAATCAACATATTAGTGCATGGAGTAGGAGGAATATCCTGATAATTAAAATGACTCATAATCTGTTTCAAACTACAGAAGATATTCCATCGTGACATACTATACTCAGTTTAATTCAGTCATTTACACACTTGTTCCCATCCTTCAGAGCCCCTGTTCTTATCTTACTAAGGTCCTTTCATTCTAAACGTTTCCATCTTTCAATGTTTATGTATACCAAAGTTAAAGAAATACCAGCTTAGTGAGGAAAAATCTGGCAGTCCCCTTATTAGTGGAACAAGATGTACCCAAATCAAACATGGAGAGAAAGGAAGGATTCAAACCAATATAGACAGTTTATATGGACATTTTTTGCTTCAAGAATTGAGGAAATGATATAGCTCTCTCAAATTAATAAATAAATAAACACTTATGAAATATGTAGCTCCATGCATAGTGCTAAAAGCTGAGGACACACACACACACACACACATACAAAAGTTCCTTCCTACACTCTCTAATGGAGGGGACAATTTTCAAATAATTATGTACCAATAAGATCTATGCAGAATAAATTAGAGATAATCACAGAAGGAAGAAACTAGTATTAAGGGCTACCAGGAAGTGTTTCTTGTAGAAAGTAGGAGTTTAAGGAAATCAGGGAAGATGGGAAATGGAGATTAAAGGAGGGAGAATTTTAAATGTGGGAGACAGACAGTAAATTTGCCTGGAGTTAGAAAATGGTAGGTCTTATGTAAGAGTAAGAGGTCCACTTTCCCTGGATCAGAGTATGTGGAAGGAAGGAGAGAAGAGGTAAGAAGATTGAAATGGTAAGAGTAGGCCATATTATGTAGGATTTGAAAAGCTTGAGATATGGTCAGACTTTTAGGAAGATCCTCTTGCTAGCTGATTTTTAAGGTGGACTAGAGAGGGGAATGTTGTGAGGCAAGAAGACCAACAAAAATGCTATTCTAATAGGTCAAATGTGAAATTTTAAGGACCTGATCAAGGTAGTGGCATTTCAGAGGAGGGAAGGGGGAATATATGAATGATGTTGCAAAGATAAAATCCACAGGTTCTAGCAAATGCATATTTTGGGGGTGAGAGAGAATGATGAATTGAGAATGATAAATAATGTGAGCCTAGGTGACTCAGACAGTGGTGGTCTCTTCATCCAGAAAAAGAAATTTAAGAGGAGGAAAAGATTTGGGGAAAAAAATAAGGAGTTCCATTTTGGACATTTGAATTTAAGTTGTCTATGTGGTGTCCAGTTTTTTATATCCAATAGGCAATTGGAGAAAATTTGGGGTTAGACAAATAAATTTTCAAATCATAAGCATTAAGATGATAATTGATGATAATAATGATATCACTTAGATGATAAGCAGCATGTAAACTGATGAGAACATCAGGCAAAATAGTACAGATGGAGAAGAGAAGAGGATCTAGGACAGAATCTTCAGAGATATCCACAATTCATAGAGAAAACCTAGCTAAATATCTAGCAAAGGTGACTAAGAAGGAGAGGTCAGATAGGAACAGGACTGGAGAAGTGTAGTGTCATGAAAGCCTAGGAGAAACAGTTTCAGACTTCAAAGGACAAGAGAGCTGAGAATTAAGAAAGTGCCATTAGATTTCACAATAAAGAGATCATTAGTAACTTTTGGGAAAAATAGTTTCAGTTGAATGAGCCCAGAAATATTGTACAAAGTTAAGAAGAGACTGAGAAGAATGGAAATGGAGACAATCTTGGCAGACCACATGCTCAAGGAGTTTATGCATGAAAGAGAGAGGAGAAGCATGATCAATGCAAGAATAAGCAGATGTAATAAGGGTTCTTTAAGGATGAATTTGTTTGTAGAGAGTAGGAAATCAGTCAATAGAAGACAGTGAGAAAGTGGAAATGATAGAAGTAAAAAATTTTGGTATAGAAATATAATGAAATATTTTGTATGGAGAAATAACAAATATAAAGAATTTGGTGAAACTTTAGAAATACTTTTATGATCCAGAATGAATCTAAGATAATTTTTATGATGATCACAATAATGGAATAGAAAAGAACATCAAATGATTACAGTATTCTTAATAGAAAGAATAATGATCAATGAATGCAGAAGTCAGCTCTATATGACATCTTCTTATTCTTGGATTTTGGAATTCTTTCACTTCTCAGTTCAAGGGTTATCACCTTTGTGAAAAATAATAGTGGGGGCGGCAAGGTGGCTTAGTGGATTGAGAGCCAGGCCAAGAGAGGGGAGGTCTTGGGTTGAAATTTGGCCTCAGATTTTTCCTTACTATGTAATCTCTGTGCAAGTCACTTAACTCCAATTGCCTAGCCCTTATTACTCTTCTGCCTTGGAACCAATACTTAGTATTGATTTGCTTTAACACAGAAGATAAAGGTTTAAAAAAAAGAAAAATAATAGTGACTCAGATTTTGTAGTATTTTAAAATTGGAAAAAAAATTATTGATTTCCTAACAATATGTCTGTGTGATAGGTAGCACAAGTATTAATGCCTCCTTTTTACATATGACCCAACTGAGCCTCAAAAAGGAGAAACTACTTGCCCAGACTCATACATTGATCAGAGTTAAGATTCAAACCTGTCTCCTGACTCTAAGTCAAGTACTCTTTCATTTTCAGAGCACTATCTTCTCTACTCTCAGCCAACAATTTTTTTCTCTTTTCAAAGTATAGTTGTTTTGTTTTTTTCTTATGTATGAGTGAATATAGGTAGGTAAATCAATAGGTCATAGTAGAACTATGTATAGTCATTCTATGTCATGAACATAATAATAATCATAATAGTTAGCACTTAACATGTGCCATATATTTAGATAACTAAGCAATTTACAATTATTATTTCATTTGGTCCACAAAAGAACCCTGGGAGGTAAGTGCTACTATCCTCTTTATTTTACTGATGAGAAAAAAAGAGACTTAATAGAAAAAATTAAAAAAAAAAAATAGAAGTTAAATGACTCGCCTAAGATCATACTAATAAGACAAGACCAGATTTAAACTCAGGTCTCCTGACCCTAGACCTAGGGTTCAGTCACCCAGCTGCCCCTATAATTTATAATGTTCCCATGAGTAAAACTAGAGATGTGGTTATACATCTAGCAAGATGACAATACTTGTGTTTACTATGTAAGATATGCCTTGTGTCTAATTGCATATGTTTATTGATGCATGTGGTAATTACTGTATATTTGTGTTCCATTGATACATTTGCCTAGTAGCTATGCATAATTTTGCAGTTTCTCTATTTGCATATATGCTTCTGTTTATGCATATTCTGCTATTATGTAGACCTACAGATGTCATTATTGCATTGCTTTGTTTTGGTGATTATGCATATTAGCTTGTATGGATATGCATATACTGTGGTGAAATGTACTCTGAATATGGGTCACACTAGAGAACTATTCAGAATTTTAGACTGTGGATAAATATGCCCCAGTGTCCCCCAGTTGATTTGCTGGAGATAGCAAAATTTTAGCTGAGGGGAGGATAAAAGGGTGTGTCCTGATCATTCTGCATTTGTACCTTGTAAGGCAGATAAAAGATTGCACTCTATATCTTTATAAGCTTAACTGCATGTAAAAAAATCCAGGAAAGTATTTGAATAGCTAGCAGAGACAATGAACTATCTCCCAGGGCATAAATTACCTCTGTACCTTTTTGCTGTTGGTATTTGCATGAACCAACAAGAAAGCATTAGAATTAAACAAAGAAACAAGCAGACTATCAAATCCTTCATTTCTGTGCTGTTTGGGATCATTGAATGTATTTCCATTATCTAGTTATGTCCTACCTGTGGAGCTGAAGATATGAGAAATGTACCTTAAAGTGTTATCAGAAGTCCTTCACTGGTTTCTCACTAAGAAGATCCAGATGTGAAGCAGGAAGCTATTGAAAGAATTTTAACTCTAAAAGGACATTAGCTACCTGTGAGTACCTTATTCATTTACTCCCTGCTTTGGACATGATTGACCTCAAAGCTGAGGTCCTTTGAGAAGAGTACTGAGAAGTTTCTGCAAGTTCTTAGGGAAGGATTCCTGCTCCTAAAAGAGTTCAGAAGTGCCCTAGTTCAAAATTGAATCTGACTTTGACACTAGAGATGGTAGAGATGACAGATGCCAAATGAGTCAGGTTGTGGGAGTCTGAGGAAAGGGAAAAGACCCAGAAGGAGTTCAGATCCTAATAGAGATGAAGAATGGATGTGTGACCAGACATCTAGCAGCAAAGCTCTTTGGATGGATCAGACATAAGGAGAGTTAAGGCAGAAGCTGTGTTGCAACCCTGAACCAGGGTAGTAAGTTTATGTTGCTTTTTCCCTTTTGATCTTCCATATGGAAGTCTGAAGGCTTTTCTCTATTTGTGGGTGTGATGAGGAAATATGTGTGCTTACTTTTGCTTAAGCACTTTATCTTCCTAAACATTATTAATCTCAGCCTTTGCTAGACTGCATATATAGCTGGAAGGAGAAAATTGGGTAGGGCGTGCTTTATTCAGAGAAGAAAGGAAAAGAGGTAAAAGAAGGAAGGAGACAGAGACAAAAGATAGAGAAAAAAGAGATAGAGTAACAGATAGGGAAAGAGAGAGACACATAGAGGCAAAGAAAAAGAGAAAGATTTTTAAAATGGGGAATTTTTCTATATTGTTGTCTATAACTATGTGTCTTAGAGCTAAAAAAAAAAGAGAGGGAGAAGTATATATCTTTTGATACAACATCTTAGTGCAGAGAAGGGGTATATATACCAGGAAATTCATTTAGGCAATGGGTCTCTAGCAAGATGAGGAAGTTAAATAGATGTGATTAAACAACTCGACTGCACCACAGTATTGCAAAGCTTACAATTCTGGATCACTCTTTTTTTCCTCTAGAGGGACTAATATATGAGCAAGTTGAGGAAGAAGGTGCTATGGCGAGAAATTAATGGACACTGCTAAGTATTGTCCTATATCTCTTTTGTCCTTTGTGGCTAAACTTCTTAAGAGGGACATATACAATAGGTGCTTCCATTCATCCCTTCTAACTCTCTTCTTAATATCTCATAATCTGGCTTTCAACTTCACCATTCCACAGAAATGTCTCTCTCTCTCTTCAAAGTTACCAGTGAACTCATAATTGCCAAATCCTACATACTTTTTTCAAAATCCATTTTTTATGACCTTTCTGCAGCCTTTGACAGTGTTGGTCACTCTCTTTTCTTTTCTCTAGGTTTTCAGGATACCACTTTCTCCTAGTTTTCTATTTATCAAACTGCTCCTTCTCGGGCACCTTTTCAGGATGCTGATCAATATTGCCCCCTCTAACCAAGATCAAAATCTCAATCCTCTCCTGGGTATTCAAAGCCCTTCATAATCTAGTTCCTGCCTAACTTTATACTTTTCTTTTCTCTTATTCCTCCACACATTATTTAATCCAGAAACACTAGTCTCCTGGGTGTTCTATAAAGAAAATTCCCCCATCTCTCACCTCCTGGGTATTCTTTATAATTGTCCTCTGTGCCTAAAATACTCTCCCTCATCATCTCTACCAATTAGCTTCCCTGACTTTCTCTACATCTCAACTAAAATCCTATGTAGTTCAGGAAGCCATTCACAACTCTCTCCCCCTTTTAAAACTCTTACCTTTTATCTTAGTATTAATTCTAAGATAGAAGAGCAGCAATAGCTAGGCAATTGGGGTTAATTGATTTACCCAGGATCATATACCTAGAAAGTGTCTCAGGACATATGTAAACTGAGGTCCTTCCTACTCCAGGACTAGTGTTCTATCTACTGTTCTGCCTTATTTCTTCTCCCAAACTCTCTTAATTCCAGTGCCTTCACTTTTTAGATTTTTCCTTATTTATTCTGTACAGGGTATTCAGGGAATACTAGTGCCTTTGGAGTAAGGGCTTGTGCCATTTTCAGGGCCACTTTCTTTCTTTAATGCTCACCTGCTGTCTCTCAACTGTGGCTCCAAGAAACTATAGGATGTATAACATTCACACCCTGGTAAATGGCCTTAGCAGGTAGGCTAACCCTGGTTGAGAGTAATGGTCAAGCTTCAAACCTATTGGTGAGTTGGGAGGGGGAGTATCTACCCCATGCTTGCAAAGATTTCCCTACATAGAAGGGCAGATTAATTTGTTAAATCATCTATGAAGTTGGTGAAAGCAGGTGCTGCAAAGTGCTTAGAGCCGTGATGGTGAACCTATGACGTGGATGCTAAAGATGGCATGTAGAGTACTCTCTGTGGGCATGCACCATCCTGCCCTTAACACACACACCCCCAACCAGAGTTTGTACTAGAAAGGCAGAGAGACTTGATGTGAGCTGCTATCTTCCCTCTCTCCACTATGCCTGCTGACATTTTTTTCACATCACCTGCCCCTCCTCTTAGCAGCTCAATGGGAGTGCTTCCTCCCCTCCCCTGTCTGGGGTAAAGAGGGGGTCTGGGGATGAGGTGGGGGGTGGGGCATGGCACTGTGTGTCTTGGGGGGACCATGCATGGCACTGAGTCCTGGGGTTGGGGTAGGGATAGGAACGGGCACTCAGTCTCCAAAAGGTTCACCATCACTAGCTCAGAGCCTGGTAAGACATAGAAGAAGCCATGTTCATCCACTGCACCCTGAGCCATCGCTAGGCATCTTGACTTTTGTCTTGTGATTGGATTCTGATGACTCTAGAAGAGAGAGTGAGGCTTACAACTTGGTGCAGCTCTGCCTCACTAAACTCCAATTTATTCTGGAGTCAAAAGATATCACAGTGATATCATTTTGTTCCTTTTCAAATTTAAAGTTCATCATTCAACCAACTGTCTATCTTACAGCTTGTTAGTAAAAACAAATACATTTGTGACAAATATGCTTGCTGTCTCTCCCATTAGATTGTAAGCTCCTTGAGGGGCAGGAGCTGTATTTTGCTACTTATTGTATTCCTATAATTTAGCACAATGTCTGCCATGTGTCATTTAGAATTATCATAAGCCCTGGGAGACTACAACTCCCAGGACTCTCTCTGCTACAACTTCCCCTGACAACTCCTACTTCCTTTGTGGGAGGTGTCAGAGAAAGTATAAAAGAGAAAATTTGGTGCCTTTTCTCTCTCTACCCTGGAGTTTGGTTGACTCTCTCTACCCTGGAGGGTCTGCTCTGGAGCCGGAGGCTCTCAGATCCTGAGCACTCTCTCGGTGCCTTTTCCCCTTTCTATCTACCTCCTAGTTTTTCCTAGACCTTCTCTTTTTTAATTCAAATAAAACCCAGCTATTCTAAACCCTAAAGTTGCTCTCAGACCTTTTATTTGAGCCCCTGAATGGCTCTGGTTAATTTTCCCCGAAGGGGGCTGGGGATGCTACCTTCCTTTCCCTTCCTCTACCTTCCTCTCTCCTTCCTTCTACCTTCCTACCTATCCTCCCTTCATCCCCCTCAACAGCCACAAAGTAGTCACTTAATAAATGTTTAATGACTGATGATATAGGAAAAGAAGAGAAAGACTGGAGATTTTGCCTTCATATTTTCTTGGGAAGATTTACCAAATAATTAGAAGACAGTATAGAGCCTCTTTGAAATCACCTGAGAAACATCTTTTCCATGTAATATAGAACCATGAATAGTGTCAGTAAGCTTTGGGGAAAGAAGAGAGAGAAAAAGAGTGGGAAAGCGAAGTGATATCACTTTCCCCTGACTATCCAGTGAATGGCAGAGAGCATCCAGAGAAGAGTCAGACAACATAGGACTTGTGGGAAAGTGCCAAGGCTTGTAAAGCCCTTATATTCAATACTATGGATGATGGGATATTTACATAAATTTAGGGGATTTACATAAATTTACATAATATACCATGAACTGCTTGGTAGCAAGTGAGACGCCAGCTGCCATATACTAAAGGTTATGCATGTGCTTTCATGGAGGTTTTCTAATGGAGCTATGAGCCAAGACCTGAGAAATGAGAATATCTCCCTGAAAAGTTTACTTATGCCCTTTGTGTCACAAGTGAACTATAAAAAAGGATCTGTTACTCAAAGAACTTATAATACAGTAGACAGGGAATTAGAGGTATATATAAAGATAACTACAATGTAAATTAAAATGCGATTTCTTCATGGACAGTGCCTCTTATTTCATTTGTACAGGGACATTTCCTTGGAGAAAATCTCTCAAATTATGCCAGTGCACATCTTTACCAAAATGTTATTGTGTAGCTATTTTTCAGTCAACTTTTCATGATCCTATTTGGGGTTTTCTTGGCAAAGATACTGGAATGGTTCGCCATTTTCTTCTTCAGTTCATTTTACAGATGAGGAAGCTGAGGGAAACAGGGTTAAGTGACTTGCTCAGGTAACATAGAGAGTAAATATCTGAGGGCAGAGGAAGAGGAGTCTTCCTGACTTCAGTTCCATCTCTCTATTCACTGAGAGGCTACTGTAATAGTGATGAAGATTTTTAAGTGATCCATTCAGAGTTGTCCAAGACAATGAGGTTCACACAACCAATATGTGTCAGAAACAGGACTTTAATCTAGGTCTTTCTGACTCTAAGGCTTCTAGATTATATTGCTCTTTTTCATATGATTCTCATATAAGAGAGTTCAAAAGAGAGGTAAATAGATGTTTGGGATAGGAAATAATTTCTATATAAGAGAATCAGAGGTCGCAGGTAAAGAAAGCACCTATATGGCATAATGAAAAGAGAGCTTGCTTATAAAGTCAGAGAATGTAAGTTCAAAACCTATTTCTGATGCTTACTTTGGAGTAACCTTTAGGACATTATTTAACTTCTTGGCTCTCAAATTACTTGTTTTTAAATGGGTATTGGACTATATATCTGTAAGGTGTCTTTCAGGTCTAGGTGTATAGTACTCTGACATGTACCCTTGATTAAAGGGGAGGATTCCATTTGGAGATAATGGGAGAAATGGAAGGGGAATATATCCCAGTGCTAGGAAACAGCCTCCATCAATGTGAAAGCAGATGATAGGATGGAACCAGAGATAGGCTAGCAGTCCTGTTTGACATGGAGTAGAGCAAAGAATGAATGAAGAAAAGGATAGTGGAAAGGCCATCAGGAGTCACATGTATGAATAGCCTTGAGTGCCAGCATTGAGTAGTTTGTGTTTTTATCTCACTAAATTCAATGAGAAGCCACTTAAAGTTTCTTAATGGTGGTGATAAGATTAGATGTATGAGCTCTAGACTAGAGAAGGCTAAATCTGTAGGTAGGGTTACTATTTAGGAGATTATTATCATTGTCCAAGTGTGAGAAATAATGAGAATCTGTTTTAGAGTGTTATCAAAAAGTTGGTAATAATGCAGAGCGAAAGGAACAGAGCCAGAAGAACATTGTACACAGAGACTGATATACTGTGGTAAAATCGAATGTAATGGACTTTGGTACCAGCAGCAATACAATGACCCAGGACAATTTTGAGGGATTTATGGTAAAGAATGCTACCCACATTCAGAGGAAGGACTGCAGGAGAGGAAACATAAGAAAAACAACTGCTTGAATGGATGGGTCGGGGTGGACATGATTGAGGATGTGGACTCAAAACTACCACACCAATGCAACTACCAACAATTTGGAAATAGGTCTTGATCAAGGACACATGACAAAACCAGTGGAAATGTGCATCGGCCATGGGTGGGGGGAGTGAGGAGGGTGAAGGGGAAAGTAGGAGCATGAATCATGTAACCATGTTAAAAATGAATATTAATAAATGTTTAAATTTTTTTAAAAAGTTGGTAATACAAGGCAGGTCTCTGGCAATTTGAGTAGTAAGGAGGGATAAAAGGTGATGAGGTGAATTGGAAGGGGAATGAAGGAGATAGCTGAGTGTAGGAAAGGGATGAAAGAGGTGGTATATAGGAAGGTAAGGGAATGACAGAAAGTATACAGGAGGGCAGCTTAAACAGACTTATTCACTGAGGCTAGAGACAGAAAATACTGAGGAAATAGGCTGAGGTTCTTCAATCAGGGAAGGTATCTCTAAGCTAACGGGGGATTGGGCCAGTCAGAAATGTTTTATATCTGGCTGGAGGACTTCTTTTGTTAATTTCTAAGACCCTTGAGGGATGAGACAAGAGGGCTCCTCCCTACCAGTGAAACTGATGAATGCAGGAAGTCTCCGGTAGGTACTTCCTGCCAAGATGGATGCTTACAGTTCCCTCAAGAAATAAAAAGAAAATAATTCCTTCCCTCTTTAGCCCTTGCCTTAATCTTCGATACAATGATTCACCAGAGACTTGTATAGGTAACAAAGGGGATTTATTAAAGTCAGGAATAATCAGAGGGAAAGGGGTTTTTAGGTTTTCTAACTGCTGCTAGGGAGAAGGCTGGATGGTGGGGGATGGGTCACAGGAGAAGTTTAGACTGAGAGAGTCTGGCTCTCCCAGGCAGGAAGGTTTGACTGTCTTTGAAGTAAAATATTTATCAAATCACTAAATTGGGGTTAACTTCTTTAGGATACCCCACTTGCCTACAGAATCTAAACCCACAATGTCCAATCACCAAGCTACCCTTCCCCCCAGGGCCCAAAGGGATCTTCAGGGAAATAGCAGGGATGTAATAGAGAGATAAGGGAGAGGTCCAGAGAAATTAGATAGGTCCAAATTTCCCCAAGACAAAATAAGCCCAGGCCAATGCTGAAGCCAACAGGCTAAGCCCAAGCCCAAAAAGCAGAAGCTCCCAGGCAAAGCAAGAGTCAGAAGGCAAAAGCCGCCTCAGTTGGACTTCAGCCCTATTTATAGCCTCAGGCTCCATCTGACTTTCTGAAGATTCTAAGACCTCCAACTGCCTCTCTGTGACAGTTTGAAATTGCAGAAGCAAAAAGGCTTCTGTTAGCAATCTTGCATTACAAGAGTTGGGGTAGCTGTCGTGAAAACAGAAGACAGATATATAAGAGACATTGATAAGTTAGAATTTATTTTTTTTTCAACTGTGTCCATCTCTCCATGACTTCATTTTTGGTGGGGGGGGGGGAGAGTTAGATACTGGAGTGGTTTGCCATTTCCTTCTCCAGTTCATCTTACACATGAGAAAACTGAGGCAAAGTGACTTATCCAGGGTCACTTAGGTATTAACTGTCTGAAGACAGATTTGAACACAGTTCTTCAGGATTCCAGGTCTGGAACTCTATCTAATGTGGCATCTAGCTGCCCAATGGAACTGATAGAACTTGGCAATTGTTTAGAAATCAAGGGTGATGGTGATTAGAATATTGTTTCCTTAGACACAGGGATTTATTCATTTTTGTATTTATATCCATGGCATCCAGCATAGCGTCTGGTACATAATGGGCTACATAATGGAAAATATTTATTCAAATGAAGAAGGGAAAGTAAAAAATCTCTGAAATGCCAGGTTCAGATGACTTGTGAGATGGAGGTGCTGTTTATAAACAGCAAATATAAAGTAGAGAAAAATGGCAGACTTGTAGGCTTCATATAATATAGGGAATCTGGGACATAGTGGAATGAACTCTGGTTTGGAATTAGAAAACCTAGGTTTAAATCTTGGTTCTATGACCCTCTAGTAGGAGATTTCTCTCTCCAGCTCAGTTTCTTCAGTTGGAAAATGGGAAGTATAATGTTCTTACAGCAGTATCCTTTGTTTGGAATGATCTAATGAATGTGAATCTCTTTGCAGAGCAGAAACTGCTATATAACCTATATACTAGTTAGTAGTGGTTTTTTTCTACTATTTCTAGAGGTACACTTCTTATTTAGGTGCTATGCTTATACTGACTAGTTGTGCTGCATGTTCCTAGCCAATCTATAATCTCTCTGAGGATTAAAGATATCACATCTCTCTGTGTCTCTTTTATAACTAGTTCTGTAACTTGCCTATTTAGCATTGGGCTTTCAGTAAATACTTGCTGACTAACTTAAATATCGATCCATGAAAATGTAAAAGATTCTTGACATTTAAAAAAAATACTGAGATATCAGGAGATATAATTCTTGCTGAGTTTTTTTTCTTTTTTACCTTTCCAACAATGCATGCTTAAATATTCAAAGCTATTAGCTACTGCTGAGTCCAGAATGCCAGATAAATGTGCCTCCTCCATCTCTGTATTCTCAGTATCCAACTCATTATTTTGTAAAGCCCTTTGGACCCAGTAAGATGCTATATATAACTCTAATTTGGCTTGTCAGTAATTTTGTGTGTTCTTCCAGCCCTGCATTTGAGCCTTGAGTGAGCTCCTCCCTATTATCACTACAGATCACATGCTTAGGAGGGAATGGGAAGAGATGATGGTACTATTGGTGGTAGTGGGAGGTTGCCCTCTGGGATTTATATTTTTTGTTCTCTTTCCTTTGTTTTGTAGACATGCTATAACTAAACATTAATCTTCTGGGCCAAGTTCAGCCAGTGTGGTTCACAGAACCTTAGAATCAAGGGATGACAGAATTAAAAGAGACCTCAAAGGAGATGCAGGACAATGCTCCCATTTGGCAGATGAGGAAAATGAGTCTTAGAAGAGACAAAAAGATTATTCTAGGTCACAGAAAAGTTAGTTTTAGAATTGAAGTCCTCTGCACTCTTTTTATTATATTGTATTCCCAAGGAAACATGGCATGACAGAGACAACTGGTCTTCAGATTAAGAAAGACCTAGGTGTGGTACTTGTTCGGATGATTATGGACAATTTGTTTAATTTCTCTGAGCCATCCATTTTATCATATGCAAAAATGGGATATTTCCTCTAGCTTGCTATCTTTAAGTTAGTAAATTGAAAAAGTCATATAAATACAAGCTATTACCCTTCCTCCCAAATTTCAAACTAACTTCTTATGAGGTTCTAACTCATGGACTTCTTTATTCAAGTTTTTTGCACAGTTATTCCCCCACACACACTTTAAATTATGGAAATTCAGATTTGTATAAAGTCTTCTCTCAACACTTGTCAGGGAGATGGCATTGAAGGACAGTTTGATCTTCTAGCTGTGGTCTCAGAGTCATTTTAAGTTCTCCATCTCCTTTATCAAAGACTTGCTTGCTCAGACAGTAAGAGGCTGAGGAGCCCAACTTGGGGACACATACATACATACACACATACATATATGCATACACATTTTTTTTCTTCAAGAAAAAAAAAAGATCTTGCTGCCTGTCCCCTCTGTGACAGAAGGCAGCTAAGGGGCCAGGCTGCCATCCTTGAATGCATAAAAATAACCAAATGCCATGGTTGATCCTTACAACAGATTAGCTCTGTCATTTTTAATTGCCTAAGCTTTAACACAATAAAAAATACCTACCATCTCTCCCTACCTTCTCCTATACATGTCTTCGGTCTGATGTCTCTTGAATGCCTTAGCAGTGCTTCTCAGGCCCTCAGAGACGTCCAGTCATGTATAATGCACTGTAATGGAACTAGCTGCTAAACTAGCCCAGATAATCCTGGCCCTCTGAGACCACATCCATGCTGGCAAGGCACGGATTAATTCCCTTTCAGATTCTTGCTCAGCATTTGCTGCTGGGGTAAAATCATTTCCAATTACTGACATTGTCTAAAGAGAGCCATGCACACATTTGCACACACACACACACACACACACACACACACACACACACACACACATACACACACACACTCCTTAATGCATAGAAGCAGTGGCTAAATGCCTTGGAAAAAGCTAGATGCATCGAATCAAAATAGTGGAGGTAACATAATATAATAGTAAAAAGAATGATGGGTCTGGAGTCAGAGGCAAGCCAGGCCTTGACAGAGTATCACCTTAGCCTCTCTAAACCTCATTTTATCGATCCTTAGAATATAATCTTAATAAGGTTGCTGTGGCCAAGGGACATCCTGATATAAGAAGCCATCTTTGCAAACCAGAGTTTTCCTGGCTTTGCTGTATGGTTGAGAAACTCAGAATACTGCCAACTTTAAAGAACCAAAGTGACTGGCGACCCAACCTTGAGTCAACCTTTGAACCCAGTCTTCCTCCATCAAATCCTATTGCTTCTGCATATTACATATGTGTCTATGTATATACACATACATATATTTATACATACACACATCATTAATGCTTCCTTTGTCCCTGTTACAGAATAAAATGTTCTCCACAAGTAAATTCTGTACATGATTAAAGTTTTTTCTTAGTAAATATTAATGATTGACTCAAATGCCATCTTAACACACTTAAACAAAGAACACTGAATGCAAAAAAAATGTAGGAAATTGGGATCAGTGGAAAGAACATTAGTCCTGAGATACTTGGTTTCTAGTCTCTGGCTCTGCCACTGTGTGATCTTAGACAAGTTATCTAATTTTTCTAGGTACTAGTTTCCTTGTCTATAATTGAAAGGGTTGTGCTAATAATCTTCTTCCCTCAGCTTTCTATTTATTCCTTAGGTAATACTTTCCCTCAATAGATGTACTCCCTGGAGCACTTCACATAAGACTCAGAATCTTCAAATTTGGATGAAAAGAACATCTCTTCAATTCCACTTTGGCCTAATTGTGCAACCTTACACAAATCCCCTCTTTTCTCTGGGCTCTAATTCTCTCCTTGATAAACTGATGATCCTAGACTGAGGAATATCTAAGGATCTTCCTTCTTGCTCCTAAGAATACAGTGCTTTAAGTGTTTATCATTTTTAGGGTCATCAATAGGAAAGAGCATTATTTCACTCTTACATAATGAAAAAAATAATATTTTTGTGTTTGCCTTTGTAGCTTTTCTGTTCCTTCTTCTACCTTCAAGCTTTCAGTTATTATTTAATGTTATTACTTTGGGGTTCATCTTTAATGAAGATAATGGCCTCCTGATGCCATTTCTATTTACTGGGTATCTGATATGGACATGAAGTCCAGGAAAAGAAGTTTATTATGAATTATATATTAAATAAAAGAAGACAGGGTTAGAATGAGGACTCCAAGAACTCTTCTATATTCAGTTCTGTTATTCATGTAGGTATATAATGAAGGTGGGATGATGTGAACTTATCTCCAGGGTACTGACATTGGAGGTGCTGGGCTTCATTCTATCAGTCTTTTGAAACTCTTTCCCTTTGTCACAAAGTTCCTCTTCCAGTCCCATGATACATATGTGGTATGATCTCCTACTCCCATATCCATTAGAGAGACTGGAGGCAGGGATGCTATAAGGCAAAAAGGGAAGGACTTTTTTGGATGAAGAACAACAAACAGTAGGGGCATTAAAATATAGTAGTAAAAAAAAAAGTAATGGGATGGTGGTTAAGCAGCTTTAATTACTACTCAAAGTGACATGAGAATGGATACTACAAAGGAATAGTAGAAGTGTGAAGCTCCCATTGACACAAAATTTCATGGACAGTATACTCATGGTACCTTGATGTACTGTGAGATGGGTATTTGGGTTGATGGCTCAAAGCTACTCAGGGATAAGATTTTTATAAAGTTGTGGGTTTTTTAAAAAAATAAAACAAAACTGCTACAGTACTAATAAGAGACTCACCTGTCATCAGTGGGATGAGGCAAATGGGTGGTCTGGATCACTGAGATGAAGGTATAATCTGAATTGCCCAATAAGGAAAGAAGAAGGGGGATCAGGGAACCCAGAAGCTTAACTCTTAACTTAGCCATAACAAGCAAGTGGATTTGAGGGTAGGGAGAGTTGCATCCGGTTTCCAGGTCTGGTAAGCCTTAGCTTACAGGTGTCTTAGGGCTGGGACCAACCCAATCAAACTAGTTTCACTGACTCATAGATACCACTTTGGCAGTTAAGACAGTAGTTTAGGCAAGAGTTAATGGAGATTTTAAGTTGGATGATGGCAGTGATTAACTGATAAAATATTTGTAAAGTGCTTAATTCAGTGTAATATTTAGTCCTCAAAATAGAAAATGTTTATCATTCCCCATTCTGTCCTCTTCCATCACCTGAGTAAAAAGAAAGGGACAGAAACAAGCGATATACGCAAAGAGAATTTAAGGATTTGGAAAGTGGTAAATGTGGATGGTGAGGGAGAGGAAAGACATGGAAGAGACAGAATCACAGATTCAAAGTCTGAGGGGACCTTAAAGGTCATCTGCTCCAGTCCTCTCACTTGACAGATGAGGAACTGAGTCCCAGAGAGATTAAGTGATTTAGGGGACATAGCTTACAAGTGGTAGAGTCAGAAGTCAAAGGTAATTTCAAGCCTGGATTACTGGAGGGATAATGGTTTCCATCAGAAGAAATAGGGTAGTTTGGAAAGGGATAGGTGGAGTGATGTGTTCATTTTGGGAATGGTGAGTTTAAAGTATATCATCATTTCTTCAAATGTTGCAACCTGACTTCCTGGAAAATCTCTGAGCATCCACAGCTGGGTCAATATGGGAGCCCTTGCTCTCTTAAATTAAACAATTTTCTAACTCAGGGGAAGAAGAAAGCAAGCAGACCATTAGATGCTAGGCAACTACTTCTCCAGTTAGTGTCGGGCTGTAATGACACACAAAGGCAGATTGATTCTGGGAACCATTCTAATTTTTTGTACATTTGGGTCAGCCTTTCAACATCATCCATTTACTTGGTGGTATGATGGACAGGGACCTAGAAATATTAGCTATTCAAAAATAGTATGATCAAGACAGATTGCCCCAGAAATGTTTTTAACTGAAATCATTGCATTAGAGGTGACTGAAATTGTTCTGCTACCTGGGCAGTATAACACAAATCTAGCCTATTTTAATAAGTGAGAAGCAGATTTTAGCATAGCTTCTAGAAAAAGAGTAGTCATTGGAGGAGAAAGATGGGTCAATGACAATGGTACTAAGCTATGCCAGTAGGCTGTCTGCATTCTGAGTTGGAGCCATGTACTCCTCCCCAGCTCTGGCCCTGAGTAAAGCGGCAGCAATGAGGAGAAGACTTGTCCAAATATGGGAGTTTTGGAGAAGGGGTTTAACAGTGAAAGGAAGCAAGCAAGTGAGAAGTCCTGCTCTAAAAAGCAGCAGCTATAGTATTTCAGGGTAGATCTGAGCAAGGAGTAAAATCTTCAGCTGGTCATCATATTTATACTTTTAATCTCCTTCATTTCCCAACAGAGTGATCTGTACATAGTAGGCACTTAATAAATACTCAATCAGGTTGAAGTTAAAATCGTAAGGCACTGAACTAAAAAAACTTTGGGTAAGAGCTGTTGTATTACCAAGGTTTGGCTGGCTACGCATGCTTGTTTGTCTGTCTCTGAAAAACAAGCTGCAGAGAGGTAAGAGATTAAAGTGAGTGCAAATATAGTCAATTTATGATCAAATGAAATACTAAGGCCCAGAGGCAGAAAGCAGTGTATTTGGGGATTAAATTTGTTTTCAGAGACCTAGATTTAACTAGTTTCTCTCTATCGTTCTCCACTCTGTGTAAATCCTAATCTATAAATGCCCTGGTTAAACAGGATGAGGATGACTTCTTAGGTCTCTTCAATCTACCAGTCTTTGAACCTATGATCTTTCTATTTCTAACATTCTGCAATTCAGTTATTAAAGTAAGAAAAATACTTTGTTCTTTAATAAGAAATCTATATTTTATCAGAAAGGTGGGGCTGGTTGGTAAGATACTCTCCACATAAGTAGACTCTTTTTAAAAAAATCTATATTTAGCATATACTTAAAAGAAGATTTTTGGGGAATTTGTTTCAGGCATGATAGACCAGAGGTCCATCTGTTACAGGATCAAGGAGCATAATATAAAAAAAAGAAACTAAAAGCATGAGGGTACATCTGTACATTGATTTACACTTTACCAAGCGTACTCTCCACTTATATTATGTCATTTGAGCCTTGCCACCACCCTCAGAGTTAGATTTTAAAACCATATGTTATATATTTGTGTCTGACTGAAATAGAGTATCTTGATATACATAGAATAATTATGAGCTTAAACACAGGGCAAGGGACACCTTCCCGCCTGACCTTCTCCTCATCAGGCATCCCTGGGGCAACTTAGGGAGGCAATGTGCTCAATGCAATTCTATGAGAATTTAGTAACTACTATAAGCAAGATGTGAGTGGTCAAATGATTTATTTGCTCAATTACGTAGCCATGAAATGTGGGAGAGTCAGGACATATGGCCAAGCTGTCTTTTGGAAGAGGGATTGGTTTTGTTCTTGGCCACCATGGTTGCGTCCTTAAAGTCATTTCTATCTCCAGAATTCTGTGATTCTGACCTTATAGACACTGATAATTCTAATGCTGCCACTCTGCTGCCACTCTCAGTGACTTTCTACTGAGAATTAGAAGATTGTCCTCTTTGAGGGCAGGTAGAGAGTCTCACCATTGTATGCTCACAACCTAGCACAGGGTCTGGTTCAAAGTCAGTGCTTAATAAATGCTTCTTGGCTAATGGATTGATGTCATCACCATATCTAGTTTAAAAATTAGGGATTTTCTTTTAATATCTATTCTAAAAGAATTTTAAAAGACATAATAAATGTTGTAGGTGTTTTATCTGATTTGTTAATTTGTCCTGTTTATATGTATGTACATATATATAGGCACAAGGCATATATACATATGTATGCATTTATCTGAGAAATGAAGATCGGTCATATGATTCCAACAAGGCAAGGAAAACCGACTCACTCAGGATATATCAGATATAGCCTCATCTATTCATACATATATATATGCATACACACATTATACATATAATACATATTATATGTACTTATGTAGACATGCAATATGTGTTATGTATACATACAATACATTTTATATATGCATATGAATGCATGCCTTATGTATTATATATGTAACATGCACATATAACATTGTATATACACCATATGTTTTGTATATGTATGCCTATATAAATCTATATTGCATTATATGTATATGTTACATACATATTGTATATTTTATATAGTATATGCATATACATATATTATATAAGCCTATAATACACAGACTGTATATTATATGCAAGTATGCACATACCTACACATATGTGTATATATATGTATTTATAGATAAATCTAATATATATGAGAAATGTTATAGGTGCAAAACTGATATTTGATGTGATATAAATAGATGGGATGACCCATGTATGTGTATGTATGTTTTTAAACCCTTATTTTCTCTCTTAGAATTGGTCTTAAGTATCAGTTTCAAGGCTGAAAATTAGGCATTGAGGTTAAGTGACTTGCCTAAGGGTCACAGAGTTAGGCCAGAGGCCAGATTTGAACCCAAGACCTCCCATCTCCAGGCTTGACTCTCAATCCACTGAGTCACCTAGCTGTACCTATACATATGTTGTTTGAACATATTTGTTTGTATGTTGTCAATCCCATTAGCCTGAAAGCTTCTTGCGGGTAGGAACTCTTTTTGTCTCTCTGTTCATAGTGCTTTGCACAATGCCAGACAAATATTAGTCACTTAATAAATGCTTTTTGACGTGACTGATTTGGATTGTGTTCCTGTCAGTCAATTGATTGTGTTGTCAGTCATTCATGAATCTATCTGGAAATTTCAGATATAGGAAATGTAAACATGAAATAAAAGCAAGATTGTAATAATCTATTCTCTCTTCCTACTCATTTTATGAATTCCTTCTGTGTCAGTCTATGGCAGGTAATCAACCAGATCACTGGTTGGTCTCCCAAGGTAGTCTGTTCGATTTGCATACAGTTGAAACTGTTAAGACAGCTCTTCCTTATACTAAGGCAAAACCTGTTTCCCCATGAATTAAATCTGTTGTCTTAGGTCTTCTACCTAGAATCACATAGAATAAGCCAAGTCCATTTTCTGTGTGTCAACCCTTAAAATATTTGAAGCCGGCATTCATGCCTTCTTCTCTTTAATTCTGTCTCTCAGTTTAGCCTCCTATGACTTAGTTTTAAATCCCTCTTCCAATTTCTTTCCTCTGGCCACACTCCAGTTAGTTTGCCAATGTCCCTCCTAAAATCGAAGTGTCACAGAATTTCAGAAATGAAAAGTTATCTCAGCATCATATACCCTCATTCATACCTGAAAAAAGAAATCCCTCAATAACATATCAGACAAGTGGTCATCTCATCTTGGTCTGAAGCCTTACAAGGAGGAGGATTTTTTCACAGCCTTTATAGGGAATGGGTATCAATCATACTAGGCAATCATTTGCAGAATCTGATTTCTTTCCATTTTTATAATTCAAGATATTCTTTGATTTTTTCATCAGTATATAAGTTCATAGATCTATAAATATAAAGTTTGGCATCTGCTAGATGGGACAGTGAATAGAGTTCAGGTCTAAAGTCAAGAAGGCCTGAGTTCAAATCCTGCCTCATACACTGACTGGCTGTGTACCTGGGCAAACCACTTAACTTCTGTCTGCCTCAGTTTCCTCTTCTGTAAAATGGGTATAATAACAGCATGTACCCTTTGGAGTTGTTGTGAAGTTAAAATTAGATCTTTGTAAAGCATTTTGTGATCCATTGAATACTACTATATAAATGGTAGCTATTATAATTCTCCATGGTTCTTTGAAGGAAATGGAAAATGTTTCAAAAGTCTCATCTACAAGTTTTTCATATCTTATTGTATGATACAATTAGGCCAGATGATTTGGGATTTACAAAGCTTTTTTTACTATCCCCCTATTTATCTCAAGTTTCCATACTTCCTTAATCAATTTTGTTCTATATTTTCCAGTCTCAAGACCATTCTCTGGAATGAAGAATGAAGCTTTAGACATGGCAATTAATGATTTATTAAATGACTGCCTGAAAAAGACTAAATTAGCAAATCACAGAAAGAAATCATCCCATTTGCATAATGAAAGCTGATGTGTTAGGGATGTTTGACATTTATTCCCTATGAAAATCTGTGATAAATTGTTAAACTGAAGTGTTCTGAGGTGTTAGAAAGGATCGTGGTGATTAGTAGGAACTAGTATAGGTTCATTCAAATCCTAAAGCCTCCTGAACAAAAACAGAAAGAAATGTGTGGCCTGTCATTAGTTCCTATAAAAATAAATTTTATTGATTATAAATTTTTGTCCAACTGTACAGTTTGTTGCAGATATGTATAGCAATGAGATAAATTAATATTAATAGTGTATCATTAAATTATTAATATTAAAATGTAATATTTCCTTTCAGAACCCCACTTTTCAGGCTAGCTTTTAAAGAGAGACATTCCTGCTCCTCACGTGGTTTGAGCTGGGTTTTTGGATTTACACTATAAACAGGAGCTAACCTGAGGTAGCCTAATGACTCCTGTGTCCTTGTTGCCTTCAATAAAGTCTGAGGTACCCTGGCTCATGAAGGAGAAACTAAGTCAGAGATATTCCAAATGGGTTGGTTTTCCTTACCTTGCTAGAATCATATGACCAGACTTCATTCCTCAGATGACTCCACCCTGCTGCTGCAATGATGAAGTAATTAGGGAGATTTGAGAACTCTCAACCCACTTCTTCAAGATGGCAGAATGGATAGAGAACTGGACTGGAGTCAGGAACACCCACATTCAAACAAGGATCTTCAGATACTTACTAGCTATGTGACCCTAGGCAAGCCACTTGACTCTGTTTGCCTCAGTTTCTTCAACTGCAAAAGGAGCTGGAGAAGGAAATGGCAAAACTCTCCAGTATCTCTGCCAAGAAAACCCCGGCAAAGGGTCACTAAGAGTCAGACACTACTGAAATCACTACATAACAACAGTCAAGGTTGCATTCCTTTTATCAGGGGTGGTCCTAATATTTTACTATTAGGAAGATAGACCTGGATTCATACTGTCTCTGGACATTCCCTTGATGTCTCTGATCACAGATTGAAATCACTGTCCATCAACTTATTAATTATTGGATGCTCTAATTAATAAATTTTTTCATAATAGACAATCTTGATAAAGTGTCCATTCAAAGGCAGATCATAATTTGGGCAATAGACATTTTCCATCCATTTGGTCTTTCCTATGTGAACAGAAAGGAACTTTTTTTTTAAGTGATCATAAATGAATACAGGAGCCCCTGAAATGTCTTGGGGTTTAATGCAATCAGACTAATGTTATCCACAAACAGGAACATTTTGAGGACCTTTCCTTCCACAGAGTACACTTAAACTTGGATTCTGTGCTAGATCTTCTGCGGTGAAAAACGCTTTGGACCATTACTTCAAGACATTGTACCCTAAGAAGATTAAACCATGCTGAACCATATGAAGAGGTTGTATCTGTGCACAGCTAGCCAAGTTGAATAGAAGAATGACTTGTCAGTTATCAATACCAATGCCTTGCCCCACAGAGAATTTCATGAAGCCTCTTTGGAAAAAGAAGGGATATTGATGACTTATTATTTTGGAATTATGTGTTTCCTAGATGAATGCTTCATTGCCATTATATTTAAGATTGCATCACTCTCCCAAGGACCCTGTGTGTTTTTGTTCGTTTTTGTTTGTTTTGGAAGGAGGGGGATACTTTGTAACTACTATTATTGCTATATTATTTGAACAAATATTATTTCTAAAAATCTAACTGAATTTACTTGTTGATTACTAAGGAAGAACATACCCATGGGGGTTTCATGAGCTGTTGCCTCTATTGGGAATATGCCTATGCATAATATTATCTTTAAAACTCGAGGTAGATGTTACCCCATTCTGCCCCACTCTGCCAGTGTCAGTATAAATTAAGTGGAGTAAACTCAGAGAAGGCACTAAACTTTAGTTGAGTATTTTTCCAACTCGCCTTCTATTTCCCTAATTCCTGTGGTTTATTCTTCTTTTAAGGCAATAAATTCTTTTTCCCAGGTACTTTTCCTTATATGCCCTCAATATATCTCATTTCTACTTTTCCAAAGTTCCTATCTTCTACCCTTTCATTGAAAATTATGAGCTCTGTTTTTTTAAATCAGACCATCATCTTTCACATTGACTATTATAATAGCCTCCTAATTATTCCTCCTTCCTCAACCCTCTCCTTTCCATTTATATAGCTGTGAAGATAAAATTGCTAAAGCACTGGTCTGACAATGTGATCCAAAGGCTCCAGTTGCTCCCAATATATTTTTATAGCATAGAATTCAAACTCTAGAATTCAAAGAACATCATAATCTGGATGAAACTTAGATTTTTCAGGTTTATTGTTCATTATTCCCCTTTCATTTTTTCTCTATTCCAGCCAAATTGGTCTACTTGTTATTCCTCACCTGCTGCCCTCTATCTATAATCTGTGATATTGAATAGGTTGTCCTTCATGTCTGAAATGCCATTCCATCTTTCCTCTGCCACTTAGTATGCTTATCTTTCTGTAAAACTCAGCTCAGATTCTAGCTCCTCCACGAGTTCTTTCCTGGACCTTCCAAACTTTATACAAAAGTTGTATTGACCTGCATGCACACAATCGAATGCAAACCCCCAGACAACAGAGTCTGTTTCAGTTTTGTTTTAATAGTCCCAACAGCTACCATACCACAGGGCATGGGGGACATAATAGACCCCTAATAAATGTTTATTGATTGATTTTTCATGAGAAAATAAGGCAATGAATCCCAAGGTCAGGTTTTCTGGGATGCACCACCAGGCAGGAAGGAAGGCAAGGGAACTAAGAGACAGATTTGAGGAGGAAAGCTATTTGAGGCATGAGGCATATCCAATGCAATGGCCTGAATAGGTGATTTGGTATAGCAATGCACCTTGTATACTTATATTGAAGTATATCTGAAAGGAAGAAAAAATATAAAAAACTATGGGAAGGGAGAAAGGACCAGGTTATCAAGAGCTTTAAATACCAAAAGGAAGACTTGATATTTGATCCTGGAGTTAATAGGGAATCAATAAAGCACCTACTTTACTGGATGGGAGAGAATTGTGATCTGATATTTAGAAAAATCATTTTTTTACAGCTGAATGGAGACTGGATTAGGGTAGGGAGAGAAGTGAGGCATCTTGAGAAATGAAAAAGAAATAGTGATGATGTCATTGTTTAACATTTCAAGATGACTTCAAAGCAACATTTTATCTTTCCAAAGATATCCCTTATCTAGATTTGAGAAGATTAACTCTGAAGCTCTGGTGTTCCTGATTATCAGCACCTCATATATTTTTTAACATTCTTAACACAATCTGATTGGAATCGACATGGAAATTTAGGATCTCAAAGAAGAGCTGAGAGATTTTGATCAGGAAAGACATTGGTTAAAGCAGCTGCTATCAATCCATCTCCATCTATCTCTGCGAGACAGTAAGCAGATTAGTTCTAAAAGAGGGAAGAAAGACAAAGTCTTATTACAGCAGTGGCTATGCAAAGCTATGTGAGTATGCTGTTCTAACACTGACAATTATTAGAAACTTTATAGCAGTGCTTATGATAATATTTACCCGACTTAGAACTGATTTTTGACATTGTCTTATATTCTTGCTGCATGTGAAAGGATTTTTTTTCAACCTTAAAGAATGTAAGAACCCAGCTCAGAAATGAACTAATTGAGGAACATTTAGAGAGTTTCAGGCATACAAATGACACCATTTTGCCCTGCTTTAAAATATGAGGGAATCATTCAAGGCATCATAGCAAGGAGCTAAATCCTAGGGGAGCTTTTAAAAAATTTAGGCTTTCCAGTTCATGTGAGAAAGTGAATTCCATTTCCTGAAGAGACGATTATAGCCATGTAAGTGTGACAGCACGGTGAGTTGTATAGCTCAGCTAGACGTCCCTTGAACCTATTACTATATGAAGTTAAGGAAAATAAATGTCTTTGGCATAGGCTTTATATTGTTCTAAGCAAGTATCTTCCATCTATAGGTTAGAATGAGGAATTCTTGTACAGCGAGGGGGCTAGTGTAATGAGAAGCTTTTGGGAACTAGAGGCACTAGACAGTGTGGGCTTTGGGGAATTCAGACTCACCAGAAATGGGAAATGGGAAGCACACTGTATATTCCACATATGAAGTATCATCCAGAAGATGTACCCTATTCTGGCTATCTGGAGATGTGTCTGCTTAACAGAAACCAAATATGAGCTCAGTCTGACAGTGGTGGCCTGCTAACCATTATTTATTGACTCGATGTTGAATTGTGAATCTATGGCAAGGAAACTGACATCACCCTGGTAACTCCATGCTGATTAATCATCATAAAACCCTTGAAAGTGGGGTCTAGCAAATGACTCTTTCCTAAATTCTGGTTGGGAAACTTGCCTTCTGTGTCCCTGATTCTTGTAAGTTGATCCTCTTCTGAGGCAATAAATCCTTTTTCCCAGTGACCTTTCTCTATACTTCTCCATTCCATCTCATTTCTACTTTTCTTAAGTTCCTATGTTTTTATACCTTCTCACTTCTATTTCCCCATCATCCTAGATTGTTTCCTTGAACAGTCTTTCTATTTTTTGGTATTCACAGATATCTTGCTTCCTCTCACAATCTTTCTATCTTCTGATATTCACAGACATATTTCTTCATTTCACAATCTTTCCTTCTTCTGATATTCACAGAAACCAGCCTAGCACTGAAAGATAACACATTTCTGGACCCTTTTTAGTGCATGTTTCCATTTTTCCTATGTCATACAAATTTTGGGTAAGAGGAATACTTGTCATAATTTTCACTTCTCTTTTTTGGCTTCAAACTCTCCCACTGACACCATTACTGCCAGCTCTCCTTTGAGGGTCATTTCATCCATTTATATCACACCAAATATCTTATCAGTTTCAAATCTACATTTCTCACATCTGCTGATTTTCCTCCATTCACATAGCCACCACTCTAATTCCTTAACTTCTGAACTACTAAAGTAGTCTCCGAATAGCAACTATTATTTTCCAGTTCCCAAAGTGCACTCCACACAGTGGTCAAAATAATGTTCCTGAAGCATCCGATTGACCATAGTCTGCCTTTATTCAAGAATTGTCTGTGGCTCCCAACTGTATCCCAAGTGTTTTATAAATGTTTGTTGATTTAATATTTTAGAAGCCGAATTTTATTATTTTAAAACTTTGGACTTTACATCACTATATTTTAATACCTCAATTGTGATTGATTTCATCATTATGAGTATGAGGCATTGGAAATTCAAAGATAAAAATGAAACAGTCCTTGATCTCAAGAAGATTACATTCTATGGGGGGAAACACTATGTAACATATTTAGGATACATTGCTTAATAGATCTTTTAACTGAATGATACAAAATAAAACAAGGGTAATTGGGGGGAGTTATAGGAAAGCAACTAGCAACTGAGATATAAGGAAAGGACTTGTGTGAAAAAAACAATGCATATTTGATCTTTGAAGGGAACTATATAAGGAGCTTGGAGGAATTTAAAATATGGGAGAAACCATATGCAAAGGCACAAAGGTGGGAAATGAAGAATAGCAACAGTATTTCTGAACTAAAAACGAACTCAGTGCTCATTTCTTGAGGAATGCCTAAATAGTTTGGATACATGGATGGAACATAATATTATTGCACTATAAGAAACAAGTAATATAAAGAATAAAGAAAAGGAAGGGAAGATTTATATGAACTACCACAAATTACTATTAGCAAGACAAAGAATACCACATAGACAACAACAAATATGCATAAGGAAAGAACAAAACAGAGACAAACAAACTAACAAGGAAGCTTATATAATGGCCAAACTTCACCCAGAAGTAGAAATGAAAAAAGTCTACCTCTCACATTCCTTTCTAGAGATCCTGGGGATGAGGAAGCATCATTGTTATGGAACATTGCATATGGTGTCAGACTTAGTTAACAGGCTGTACAGTTTTGCTGAACTGGGCTTATTTTTTCTTTCCTCCTTTCTTTCATAGTTCTAGTTATTATACAGATTATTCCACTGGGTTTGGAAGAGGGGATATATATATATATATATATATATA